>NC_137690.1:24989339-25124339 GCF_963989245.1 Nansenia antarctica
CGCCGCATTTATTTCAATCGCCGATATCCTGAGCCACCTTTAGTGGAACGGCCCCCTGGTCGATCTCCTTGTTTGTTCTGTGTAAGCTCCTGCTTTATTATTAGTCTGCCTTGCACAGGGAGTTGTGAGCTGCTCTAGCCGGTGGTTCTGGGTAGAACCTGGTGCCAGTCCGGTCTACAGTATTTGCACCGGTTTTGAGCAGCATTCTCCCTGTGGGGCTTCTGTTTTGCTTAGCACAGGTAGACGGTTTCTTCTTGTGGCTTTCATGTTAGGTTTCTGTCTGTTTTAGTAAAGTGTCCTTAGTTGTCCAACCGCTGCCTGCTGTCGTCACTTTGTCCTGCACCACACCTGGGTTCGCTGCACACACCACCCCTTGTAACAGGCAGGTAGCCTAGAGGTTAGAGCGGCCGGCCAGCAATCGGTAGGTCGCTGGTTTGACCCCCACCCCAGGAGGGAGACGGAGGCGAGCTGGTGACTGTAGGGTTGCTGGCATCTAAGGTATCCTACTCACTGCCGTTGTGCCCTTGAGCAAGGCACTTAACCCCCAATTGCTCCAGGGGTGCCTGACGGGGGCTGACGCTGCGCTCAGAGCTCTGTTCTCCCTGGGAGTGTGCATGTGTCTGTGTTGTCTTGGGAGACGGGGTGCAAGAATGATAATTTCCCCTCAGGGATCAATAAAGTATATATTCTTCTTCTCTCTCGTCTATTGATGTGAAAGTGCAGCATAATTGCCATCCAGCAGGCAGGCAGGGAGAGGCAGCAGTGGTGCACGGCACTGCAGGTTTCAATGGACCTCTGATGATGGGTGCACAAAGCCTCCAGGGTGCTTCAAAGCAGATTTATTCTCACTAAATAAACAGTAGGAATAGCGGGGAGCTAAATGTATTCCAGGTCAAAATTGCTAACTGCTTAATCCCCCCCCCCCCTGTATTTGGGATTGGCCTTGGGATTGGCTTGAACTGTATTCCATTAAAAGGTGGGGAAAGTGACTTACCTTCCCTGGATGAGAGCCTAAGACCCTGTTACTGCCATAGAGATGTCAGACAAGGATTTGATGTGTTGCTTCCCAGAGGATATGAAGCTTTGTTCCCTCTCCTTTGGGCATTTATCTTCTTGTGTGGGAATGATTGATGTCGCTTTGGCACCTCTGAGATACACAGTCATTTATACCGTATAGGGGCCAGGGCTTCTATTTTGTCATGTGCCTTGCCCAGGGAAGACTCTTGGCCCTAGTTAGGTTACGGTAGATAGTAGAGACGTATTATGTGTGTGGAAGTGTTAAGCATGTCTTCATCTGATGTACCGGTTTATTTAGTGTGTGTGTGTGTGTGTGTGTGTGTGTGTGTGTGTGTGCATGATTGTGTGTGTGATTGTGTGTGTGTGTGTGTGTGTGTGTGTGTGTGTGTGTGTGTGTGCGTGCGTGCTTGCGTGCGTGTGCACCCACCAGGTGAACCTGAACCTGGATGACGGGCGTTCCCTGGGCCTGATGATCCGAGGCGGGGCGGAGTACGGCCTGGGGATCTACATCACAGGAGTGGACCCTGGCTCAGCCGCAGACGCCGGCACACTCAAGGTACCCGTCCGACAACCTCCGCCAATATTAAGAGTCCCTCAATTGAATTCATCCTCAGTCTGTTCTGTGTTTAATCTGGATTTGAGGCTGGATTAGAGATCCCTCTGCTTGTCAACAATATGACTCATGACAGCATGTCGTTAAGCATTACTGTGATTATCCGGGTTTGTTTTTCCCTTTCTAATCTACTCTGTGTCGGTCCACTTCGACACATCCCAACCTCCGTTAGGAATGTTCTTATTCCTGAGAACTGGAGAAAAAAAACTTCTGAATAAAAGTCTGAAAAAAAATACTTCTGAATAAAAGTCTGAAAAAAAAGGTTCAGACTTTTATTCAGAATATTTTTTTTCTGACATTTTTTTTCTTCTGACTTTTAAATCCAAACATTCAGTGATTGAACGGACGTTTGACATGTCGGCAGCTTTTTCTTCAGAAAGATGAAGGATGCCTTTCTGCACTCCAGCTGGCTGGGTTTAGTCAGAGCAGAGGAGAAAGGTCAGGCACCCTACCAGCCCAGTGTGTGTCCTGCAGGGGGGAAACACTCCACCAGCTAGGTGGTACCGATGACAGCCTGGACACTAGGGAGGACAAATGAAAGGAGGAGGAGGAGGTGGTGGAGGTGGTGGAGGTGGTGGAGGAGGAGGGGGGGAAGACAAGAGAAGAGGGAGACCAGAAGAAAGAGACTGGACATTTTCTCCAAACTTCTCCCATCACACCTCTCAGATTGGTGTCTGTTCAATGATCTGCCTCAATAGGTTCATTGCACTGCCGCGGTGTATTCACAGTTCAACAGAGAAGAACAACACAGGTTTGTGTCTTTTCTGACGCCCACCTGGAATGTTAGCGTGCTGTCTGGTCTGTCAGAAATCAGAAACAGATTCAGATTCAGTTCACATACAAGGACTTTGCTTTGATCTGGTGGGGCATAACAATAAACAAAGTGCGAGGTCAAAAACAGACAAAAACATAAGTGAAAAATAATAATAATAGAGATGAGGCAACAAATGGAGATGTCTTGCTTGTCTCGCTTGCCTTTGTTTATCTCTCTCTCTCTCTCCCTCTCTCTCTCTCTCTCTCTCTCTCCCTCTCTGTCTCTCTCTCTCTCTCTCTCTCTCTCTCTCTCTCTCTCTCTCTCTCTCTCTCTCTCTCTTCCTCTCTAATCTCTCTCACCTCGGCCCGGGGGTCCATCGGCTATCTCTGTTAAGTCTAATGGAGAGCAGCCAGATATAGAACTGTTGTTTCAGAGTACAGTTGGAGTTTAGTTTCTCTCGGTATGTACCAGCATCTCAGCAGCCAGCCATGCAAGTGATCGACTCCCAAGGCATCTGTCTGAGCATTAATGAGACGTTTGATACATTTTGCACGTACTCCTGATACCTTGAATGCGAGGGGTATCTTGTTTATATTTATACGGGCCTTAAATCATGAATATCTGTTTCTTTATGGGGGGGGAAAGTCATTACAGCTTCAAAGGGCAGAGGCCAATACGCAGTGTTACAGCAAGGTGGGAGCCTACTACCCTCTACAGGGTGGTGAATGCTGATGCATTATTGCGCCATTATGATAATCGAAACAGGTCAAATTCCATCGCTCATTTGGTTTAACAGTGTAATACAGTTTGAGTTAATTACTTCATTAATCATGTCATCATGGCTCAGAACTTGGCTATGGAAGCTGTTGGAGTGTCTGAGGAAATGCAATTAATGGAAATATTTCTCTCATAGACCCATCGCATTAGACCCTACCATAAAGGTCCTCTCCTCTCCTCTACTCTCCTCTCCTCTCCTCTCCTCGCCGCTCCTCTTCTCTCCTCTCCTAGCCGCTCCTCTCCTCTCCTGTCCTGTCCTCTCCTCTCCTCTCCTCTCCTAGCCGCTCCTCTCCTCTCCTCTCCTCTCCTCTCCTCTCCTCTCCTCTCCTCTCCTCTCCTCCCCTTCCCCATCCCCTTTCCCCTTCCCCTTCCCTCCCCTCCCCTCTCACTTCTCTTCTCCCTTCCCCTCTCCTCTCCTCTCTTCTGTCCTCTGATAGAGGATAAACCTTTTCTAAAGACATCTTAGTCATCCCACCTCTGAGAGTGATGATGTCTGTGTGTGTGTAATTTTTAATTCAATAATTTTGCCATTTAGCAGACGCCTTTAGTCCAAAGCGACTTACAATTACGAATTACAGGGACATTCCCCC
The DNA here is from genome assembly GCF_963989245.1 of Nansenia antarctica. NCBI lineage: Eukaryota > Metazoa > Chordata > Actinopteri > Argentiniformes > Microstomatidae > Nansenia > Nansenia antarctica. Next base: position 24,993,091 of record NC_137690.1, read on the forward strand.
TGGAGTAACTGAGGGCAAAGTGCCTTACTCAAGGGCACACTAGTAGTGGTGTGGTTTCAGGCGGGATTTGAACTCACAACCTTCCGATCACAAGTCCAACTCACTAGACCACCACTGTGTGTGTGTGTGTGTGTGTGTGTGTGTGTGTGTGTGCGGGGCGGGGGGGGGGGGGCTAGCAGGTCTCAGCCTTTTAATGAGGGGACCCTGCCAATCCAGATCCAGCTGTTGTGCTGTGTGACGGATGAGGCCTGCAGCCGTCCCCCTTCTGGGTCTCCTGGTGCGGGCTCTAATTAGAGTCACTCCCCCTGGGGCTCTGACGCACTCTCATCCAGCCCTGCTTCTCAGACGGCTAGCCACCAGATGTGTCTGTCTCTAGAAACAGGATCACTCCGGAGAACGTCGTCGGGTTGCTTATTGTTACCGCCAGTGCCTCACTCTGCGGGAGATTGCACATTTACCTTTTTTCTTGTCCCCGACCACCTGGAGACCATCAAAAGCCGTCCGACTGCCTCCGAAAATAGCAGCTTGCCCTCTCTCTGAATAAAGGACAAGGAAGGACAATTTGCTCCTCTCCCCCCCAGCTGACGCAGAGCCATTTGATGTCTCGCTTCACGACGAATGATCGATGAAACGCGACTCAGGTGGTTTCCGTCGTATTGACTGGCGGTTGAGTTATACGGAGGAGGGGCTTCCATACCGCCCATGGAGGGGCTTCCATACTGTCTTGTTGGACAGGTGGGCCGAGGATGTGACGAATTACTACAGAACGTGCACCCTCGTGGAAAGTACAGTGACCCCCGTCTCACCTCCACACTCACCACACCCCCGGGGGCCTTAAACGGGGAGAAAATCCGACCCTTTCTCTCCCCCAGTAATGATGGAGTTTTCCCTCAAGCTGATCCTACCTCATATAAATGTAGTGGTGTTAAGAGGCGGGAGATAGTTTGGGGGCAGAAGTCGATAACTAATTTCTCCCCCGTGCTTTCTCTCCTAGAAAGAGAACAGGTCAATAAAAGAAGTCCTGGTGTAAAGCCACAGAGTCTTGTAATGGGTCGTATTGTGCTTCCTGAGCTCCTCCCGTAGTTCTACTCCTTCTCCTTCAACTCTCGACCGTCGTTCCATTCTCTGCATTTACAATGAGCCCGTCCTCTGATTTCTGCCTCCACTGGTGAGTGTCCACCAGGGGAGGCTGGTGGAGGTAGAAATCTGAGGATGGGGCTCATTGTAATGAATGGAATAAAGAATGCTGTGAAACAGGTCTGTTTGATACCATTTCTAATTCCATTCCCTGCCTTACAGTATAATGAGCCGGTCCTCCGATTTCTACCTCCATCAGCCTCCCCTCTACTGCACTTTTGAAAGATGGCAAATAACTTTGACACCCTAATCATAGAGATTTGCTCAGTGAGATTTGCTGCTTAATGAATACCTTTATGATCATTACTCTATCTAAGTACTATCGATACTAAAACATGCCGATCCAAAGATGCTTATGCCACCTTATAGTTCATATTTCCTCCTCATAGTTTGACAGGCTCAAATCAAAGCTCATCTACGTCTCATAAACGTCTCACTGAGTACGACCGGGCATAATCAACGAAGGAGGACATTGATTTGAAATAACCACGTCTGTGCTTTCGTCTGTGTATTAGAATAATGGACTCCGGGGTAATAAGCATTGATTGTTGTTCCCTCTGAGAGAACATCATCTTATGAAGAATGTTGGTGATATAGATTTCCCTGTCTCTCATCACTGACCTCTTTTTTCACCGCTTGCTGTTTGTTTGGGCCACAACACCCCTCCTGTGTCTAGGAACTGTCTGATTGGTGGTGATTGGCTAAACCTTTCTGTGGGAATGCGGCTGTTAGAAGACTCTTCTCAGGGGCGCTTAGGTGGCGTAGCGGGTTAAGGGTTAGGGCATGTCATCCCTCCTCTCTCTCTCACACATCCTTCCTGTCTAAATCTCTACTATACCTATCAATAAAATGAAAAATATGAGTGGGACTGTCCCACTCAGAAAAAATTACTTAAAAAAAAAAAGAAGACTCTTCTCTATTGAGTAAGAATAGGTTCTTCAACGTTACAACGTTTGAACACTGGCTGAAGCAGTGTAGTGTAAATGAGTACCGGTACTGTGAAACTGGTGTTGTGTACATAATATGGATGTGCATTTGTGCGTGCGTGTGTGTGTATGTGTGTGTGGGTGTGTTTTTGTGCATGTGTGTGTGTGTGCCCATGTGTCTGTGTGTCTATGTGTGTGTGTGTGTGTGTGTGTGTGTGTGTGTGTGTGTGTGTGAGAGACTGTGAACGCACATTTCCTCTGTGCCAGACTGCCAGTATACACTCTTATAAAAAAAAGGTTCTAGTTAGTATCAAAAAAGGGTTCTCCAATCGTCCCTGTAGCGTTGTAGAACCCTTCTCGGCTCCATGTTGAACCCTTTCGACAGAGGACTCTGAATGGAACTCAAGATTCAGGTACTCAGGTTCTACATAACCCACAAGAGTATACTCACCCCCCCCTCTCCCCGCTCTACAGGTGGGTGACCAGATCCTAGAGGTGAACGGCCGGAGCTTCGTAACCATCGCCCATGACGAGGCGGTGCACATCCTGAAGTCCTGTCGCCACCTGCTGGTGAGGGTAAAGGACGTGGGCCGGCTGCCCCACGCTCGCACTGCCGTCGACGAGACCAAGTGGATCAGCAGCCCGACCATCGCAGAGACCACAGCCAGCACCAACGCCACCAGCACCACCAGCACCATCAACACCACACGGTGAGGGCCGCAAGCTGGAAATCTACCTCCTGATTTGCTACGAAGAGAATTCCTTCTTTTCTTTTTTTACTCTGGAGCAGAGGTCTCTTGACCGAAAATGTCAGTGATCATCAAACACGGAGGAGACTTTTATAGAATTGTAATAGAATTAGAACTCTTCTATACAGTTTGGAATGCTATGAGAATATTAACTATTCTGTAATATTACTTTTTGTAGGGATCACTTTTTTCCTCATGGGTGGACAGTAGTCTGTATTCCACCAGCGTGAGCTCCTTCCTCCGTTTTTTCACTCCAGTTCATTCCCTCTTTGCCGTCTTGGAATTGACAAGGCATAGCTGCTCTGAATGCCCTTATATCACTGAGCAGAAAAGTGTTCTATAAGGGTTCCTTTCTAGTCAGAATCTATTCAGTCATGCAGACTTAATTAGGTTTTTAACGAAAAGGCTGGCATGGACATTAAAGAGTTTTTCTTTTTTTTGTAATCTTCATCCTTTCAATCATGCACGCTCCTTTAGCATTTCATAGAACGGTCGCAAAACAATGGTATTATTGTCAGGCATAAAAAAAAAACTCCAGTGAAATTACCACTGGTCCTCTTTTGTGCATCTGACAGTGCTGTTTCCTCATGTGTAGTAGGAGTCATCTGAGGCAGAGCATGGCAGCCTCATTGTTGTATAGAGCAGTTAATTCTCTGCTCTTTTCTTGAGCAAGATTTTCACTCTCTCTCTCTCTTTCTCTCTCTCTCTCTCTCTCTCTCTCTCTCTCTCTCTCTCTCCCCCCCCCCTCTCTCTCTCTCTCTCTCTCCCCCCCTCTCTCTCCCCCTCCCCCCCCCCTCTCTCTCTCTCTCTCTCTCTCTCTCTCTCTCTCTCTCTCTCTCTCTCTCTCTCTCTCTCTCTCTCAAGCCTTAATGGAGTTGGGGTTGATTGAGAACCCTGGGAGGTATAAATTCCCCCTGGTGCATTCCCCCCTCGGAAAATCCTGCAAGGTGGCTTTTAGTTCCACACTTCATTACGCTCACGTTGCCTTGCGCCTGTGGCTCTGAGGGGAGCGCCTGAGGTGGTGCTGTTTTGGTTTTCACAAACAGTTTCATTCCTATTTGACAGTCAGCGATGCGTCTGTCCTTCATCACAGGCTTTTTGGGTGTTTTTTTGTTGTTGTTTTTTTAGATATGGTTGTCAAGGATGTCATGGTTTGTCTGTGATTCCTGCTGCTTGTTTATCATGTGATATGCTCTTTTCTTCTCTTCTCCTTGTCGCAGACCGTCTTCAGCTCGGGCCACAGCTGCATTAGGAAGGGTGAGTCAAATTGTATACTATTACTTTGGTTTTTGTTACGCGTGAAGAGCCCATACACACACACACGCACACACACACACACACACACACACACACACACACACACACACACACATTCCTATCAGTCTATGAGCCTTTAAGCATTAGAGAGGGCCATCAGGAGTCGTTCCCACTGACATCAGCACAGACTTCCCCTCCCTGACTGATGGCCTATCTGCTGATTAAATCTTCCATTCCAATTAACCTCATGGACACCTGAGCATCACACAGGCACGCACACACACACACACACACACACACACACACACACACACACACACACACACTAACATAGACAGACATACACACACACACACACACACACACACACATAGACAGACATACATACACACACACACACACACACACACACACACACACACACAGAAAAACACATAGACAGACATACCCACACATACAAACACACACACACACACTCACTTATTCTCTGAGTAGATTCTATCTGCTGTCTCTGTCCCTGTGCTGTCCCGGTGGTGAACTGTCCCGTCTGCTGCACACACACACACTCTCCTGGCTGATGGATCGGAGGGTCACATCATGGTTACTTTTAGGTTCTCATTTTGTCATTATAGATGTTCTCGTTGCTTGAGCACAATTCTTGAAACAGTATTTGACTTTTCAAAACAGTTAACACCTTCCCTTAAGCAGTTAACACACTTGCCAAATCACCAATGTGAATAAAAGCCACAAAAGAAAATCTGCATCAAGACAGTATAATTTGCCATCTAATGAAAAATTCAATCCACCGTTGATTTTGTTTATTTCATTTATGACACACTAAATAGGAACAATCAATATGCATCTGCAGGTTAGTCAACTTTGAAATGAAAACAAAGCTGTAAGAAAACTCACAGTAAGAACACTTACTCAATAAGTGTCTCATTTAGAGACTTGTGTTAACTGTTTTGCACAAAGGTGCTTAACATTTGCATTTTGTGTGAAAGCAATGAGAAATGACTAACTGTTTTGCTGAAAATGCTGCGCCCGTGTATGCTATTGCTGTGGGTATGTGAAATCCAGTTACATACACATAGTCTAAACAGAAAAGCTGTACTCAACCCTTCAGAAGAGTCAGAAGAAAAAACAGCTCCATTGATTCTAATGGCTGTTGAAGTAAAAGGTGTGGAGAGGACAATCGATCTTGCTCTCTCTAACAAATGTGATAAGACCTGACAGTAGCAGAACGCAAAAGGCGACGCACGCTTTTTAGGGGGAGGAGGACACATTAATCGTAAGTTAAAGCTTATAGGAATGTGACGTGTGGGTTTGGAGGACAAGGAGAAACGATGGGGCAGGGCACCCAACAGGAGAGAAATGACAGGAGCAGTTAGCAGGTTAACAGCAGAGAACATCGCCTCTCTTGTTACTCTCAATTACAAGCAGGATTTGTCTGCTGCAACCGTCACCCCCCTGCGCTCCCCTCTCCATCTCCATCACCGTCAACTATCCAACTCTAGGAACTTGGCTCTTGAACCGAAGACATTTTACGACCAAGGTGACCCGAACAGGATTTACTAGCATTTCAAGACATTTCTCTTTCGAGTTTATGTGAGCTGCGGTATTCGGCAATGAAATCTACTAGATGGATGAATAGTCGTGGTTAATACAGTACTGTTAGGGAGCTGAAATGATGACGATGTCTTGTTTGAAAACTTTATTGCACATATACTGCCGCCGTGATTGGGTTAAGACGGGTGCGGTTGTTGGAAAAATGTACATTTAATGTGAACAAAGCGTTTCTTGAAATGACTGCTATGAAAATACTCTCCCAAGTTATGTAATCACATCTCCCCCATAAGATGAATACGTTCTCACTTCACCTCACCCCTCTCTCTCTCTCTTTCTCTGTCTCTGGGTTCTGTTCTCCATTGTCATTGTGGAACAGTAGGAGAACAACATGCAAATGTGCCTCCAACGCCAGCCTGATCCACATCAAAGGCGTTGCTAAAATTAAACATCTATTCATCAGAAATGAGACCAAATTCTATGCCGCTGGCGGTCTGCAGCTAATGAGGTTTGTCATTTTAAATGGGTGGGGAGGACATGTTGATTTAATGCAGGTATGACTTTGATTTCATTAACTGTTGGGTAGAAGGAATAAATTAGGAACAGTGAATAAAGGACAGGGTTTTTCACAAACAAAACAGTGACCGTCACGTGATGTAATGCCCTGATGAATGTCAGAGCGTATTGGAGTAGACAAGTAGGAGAGCAGAGACTGTTTTGTACCTGAGCCATTTTACGGTAACCTAGTTTGTCGTTCTAAATGGTTGCACACTAAGCCACGGTATGTTGATCATGAGTCCGTCCGAGCCTTATTCTAGTGAAGTCTGCTGTTGTGACGCCACTGTAGAAAGATTGGTGCAGAGGCCATTAGCTTCTCTCTGGTTGCCAGACCTCATACTGCATTTGGAGATTAACCTTGAGGAGGAGTCCGCCATGACATGAGCAACACCCCTCTGAGAGCCCTGAACACTGTAAATCACACCACACGCTGGCATACACACTTACAGTTGCACATACACACACACACTCACTCCCCTGGATCTGGTCATGTTTTTTTTTAATAGTGATTGAGAGTGTCTAGGCTGTCTGTCATTGAACTTTGCCACTCCACTCCCATGGGACCACTCCCAGAGGCTCCTCAGAGAGCTGGAGAACACTGGTACAGGCTAGCTGGAGGACACAGGTACAGGCTAGCTGGAGAACACAGGTACAGGCTAGCTGGAGGACACAGGCACAGGCTAGCTGGAGGACACAGGCACAGGCTAGCTGGAGAACACAGGTACAGGCTAGCTGGAGGACACAGGCACAGGCTAGCTGGAGGACACAGGCACAGGCTAGCTGGAGGACACAGGTACAGACTAGAGAACACAGGTACAGACTAGAGAACACAGGTACAGACTAGAGAACACAGGTACAGACTAGAGAAGCACAACAAGGTAACACACAACAGAGGTGGAAGGTACAGAGCCTGCGTAGATGTGCAGATGCAAAAAAGATCACGTTCATATTACTCAGCAGGAAAATAGGTGGACGTGATGATGATGAAGATATTGATGATTATGATTATGATTTCATATACTGTATCATTAGTAATTATGATGCAAGTCACACAGACCTGGATCAATGGCGCTGTCTCTGCTTGTGTGCCTTTGTACATGCATTGTCAGCATGTACTGTACTAACTGGTAGTGAATGTTAATCATTAGCATTTTAGAGGTTTAGGGGATGATAATCAAATGAATTTCCCCTGTGGTATTCGATGCTCACCCTTCATTAAGGGCAGCGGCTAACGAAGAGCAGTGCATGCTCCTTCGTCTTTTATTGACGTGGGCTGACCTTGCGTCGCCATGGCGTCTTGCCAAACTGTCAGTCAGTGATAAGAGTGTCCACCTATGGATGAGGTCATCAAAGTGTCCACCCAAGGATGAGGTCATCAGATTGTCCACCCAAGGATGAGGTCATCAGATTGTCCACCCAAGGATGAGGTCGTCAAATTGTCCACCCAAGGATGAGGTCATCAAAGTGTCCACCTATGGATGAGGTCATCAGAATGTCCACCCAAGGATGAGGTCATCAAAGTCTCCACCTATGGATGAGGTCGTTAAAGTGTCCACCTAAGAATGATGTCATCAGATTTTCCATCTAAGGATGAGGTCATCAGAATGTCCACCCAAGGATGAGGTCATCAAAGTCTCCACCTATGGATGAGGTCGTTAAAGTGTCCACCTAAGAATGATGTCATCAGATTTTCCATCTAAGGATGAGGTCATCAGAATGTCCACCCATGGATGAGGTCATCAAAGTGTCCATCTATGGAAGAGGTCGTTAAAGTGTCCACCTAAGAATGATGTCATCAGATTTTCCATCTAAGGATGAGGTCATCAGAATGTCCACCCATGGATGAGGTCATCAAAGTGTCCATCTAAGGATGAGGTCATCAGAATGTCCACCCATGGATGAGGTCATCAGCGAGGCCTAAGGCTAGAGCCTTTGAATAAGTCCTCAGATAGTCCCTCAGTGTTACTAAATTAGTTCAACACATTTTTATTCCACCTCCACTTCCGAATGAGACCATAAGCCCCATGTACAATCAAAATGGAAAGTGAAAGTGTAGCAGAGAGGGGATGAGAGGCAGAGGCGTTTTACAGTGAAAAGCGTTTCTATATTAGGTGCCTAAACCTTGATTGTGATTTTTCCCTGTTTGTTCGATTCTTCCATTACCGTGCCTTGCCAGCATAAAGCCAGTCCCATAATTTGTTACGCAGCTCCTCAAGGTTGGATACAATCTGCAAACTCGTATGAAGTATTGATTTTCCAATCCAGGCGTTTTCCATTCCAAACAAGAGTGCTTCTCTTCCAGTAAATCCCCTCTGTTTTCTTGTGCTCCGCATTTGCTTCTGGTCTTGCTCTAAGCAGTCCGACCTTGAGCTAGATATTGTTGCCTTAAGCAGAGAATAGCTTTCTCATTATGAAGTTCGCAGCAACTGGCATTAGTTCTGTTATCACATCTGTGGGCTACAGTGCTACTCCAAAGGCTTCCAAAAGTGACTTTTCTGTAATTCAACAACAACTGGTATCTCATTTCAAACCTTTATTTAAAACTCGATAGGCACTGAGGTCACCCTCATTTACAGTGACGTCGAGTGTACAATAGAATAGTGATCATTAATATAGATGGGCAAACAAACAGTTAGCAAGACAGGATTAAAGGAAAAAAAAGAAAAAACTAAAAACAATTGCAATTATTGGAATACAGTTTTTGCATCAGGAGTTTAAAGGTAGAGGCAGAGGGGAGGACCTCCAACCGGAGAGTTTGCTGCAGAGTGTTCCATGTATTAGGGGCATCAATAAAAAAGGCTGTTTTACCCAGGTCTGAACGCGCATACGGAACCCGAAAAGAAAGCCAACTATTAGATCTGGTCACATAAGTACCAAGACTCCAGTCTAATAATGATGAGATATAAGGAGGAAGCTTGCCACAGATGGCCAACCAGATCTTATCCACCTCATTTTTCTGGTTTTCTGCTCGTAATGACATGCCCACAGTGAATATAGAATATCTCCACAATCACAAGGGCCTTCATAATGATCTTGTTATCAAATGAAAGCTAACACCTGTGGGGTGGCTGTAGAAGTGTCAGAATCAAAATCTATGTTACTGTGTCAGAGTAAATAGAGCTAGAACATTATAAAACATCTCAAATTCAGTCTCCGCCTAAAAAAACAACAGCTTTTACAGTGAATATCACCTTGGAAACCTGATGACGAAGCCCAAATCATCTAGGAATCAGTACTCCAGGGTCTTATTAGTACTTGTGCCAAAGTCGATGCTAGTAATGTCAGCAAATGCAACTTTGTACCTGTTTTAGTACAGGTATGTTTAGGCGGACACCTATATGTTTAGGCCATTTGGAGATATTTTGGCACCATCTTTGACCTTTGACCTTTCTCATGTATCAGATTTGTTTTTGTTTTTTGGGGGGGGGGGGATTTTTTTGGGTTGGCCGACCAATGGTATGGAAATTCGGCGTTGAAACCGGACATGACACATTCTCAGTTGGAGAAAACTGGATGTGACTTAGGCCGTGTTTACCGTCTCGGAAAAAAAATGGTGGCAAAATGTGATATCGATGAAGAGAATTGATCGAGGTAAGCTCTTTATATCACTTCGGATCCACCTGTGGGTCCGTTGGCTCCTATGAGGTTAAAAACTAACAAGTTCCAGTGGTAACTGCGCCTCAGAGAAAGAGAAGGCCAGCCAACCTTGTCATAAAGTATGCAGTGGTGAGTGTCATAAACCTTAGAGCTGAGTGATAAACTGAGTCCAATTGTTTCAATGTAGATGAAGCTGCATGCCTATAGATAACATCACCGTAATCTAATACGGACAGGAATACCGCCTCGACAACTCTCTTCCTACAAAGCAAGGGGAAGCTAGACCGATTACGGTAAAGAAAGCCCACCTTTTGCCGAAGTTTGGAGGCGAGGCCGTCGACATGCGTTTTGAATGATAGCTTCTCATCCAACCACAGCCCAAGATATTTGTAGTCGGTAACTCTCTCAATGGAGGAGCCGTCAACTGTGGATATAAGAAGCTTTGTAAGGTCCACATTTCTAGCCCTAGTAAACAACATGAATTTCGTTTTCTTCGAGTTGAGGACTAGCTTATGCCTCGAGAGGGCGTCTTGCAGTGAGTTAAAGGCTAGCTGCAAGTTGATAGTAGCAGCATGTGGGGAATCTGCTGTACTATAAAGAATGGTATCATCGGCATATAAATGGACGTGGCAACCGGTTAGCGAAGATACCAGTTCATTAATATAGATGGTAAAAAGTACAGGGCCCAGCACCGAACCTTGAGGGACACCCTTTGTAACCGTTATAAAATCTGAATTGCCAAGTGAAGATTTTATACACGGACGCCTGAGGGTAAGGTAGTCATGGAACCACGCACAAGCACCTAAATCTAATCCAATATCGGATAGCTGTTCTAGGAGCAAGTGGTGATCGACCGTGTCAAATGCCTTCGAGAGGTCGACAAAGAGGGCCGCGCAGTGGTTCCTCTTGTCCAAGGCCGAGACTATGTCGTTAGTTACAAGTGTGATAGCAGAGATGGTACTATGGATTGGTCTGAAACCCGATTGATGGGGACTAAGAGTTGAGTGGATTGATAGAAAGCGTTTCAATTGAGAATTGACCAAGGTCTCAAGTGCTTTAGACAGGCATGGGTGAGTGGAGATCGGTCGATAGTTATCCGGATCAGCCCTATCACCCCCTTTGTGTAAAGGAATGACTCGCGCAGACTTCCAGACCAACGGAAATACACCAGAGGAAATTAATGTAAGTTAGCGGCGCGCTGATAATTGGCGCAGCCAATTTGATAAAAAATGAGTCTAGTTTATCCTCACCAGTGGATGATTTGGGGTCAATAGTTTCTAAAACCTTGAGGACCTCCGCGGAAGTAAATGGTTGAAAGGTAAAAAGGGGGACACGGTCCACAAGGGCAGTATCATTAGAAACCACCATAGAGGGGTGTCCAGGGTACAACCTATCAAATAGGTGACCAGCTTCGGAGAAGTGTTTATTAAAAGCAAGGCGAATGTCGCTAGGATCAGAGATCACAGAGTCATTAACAGTAATACTAAGGGGGAGAGCACTGGAAGGACGATTTTTAGTCAAATTAATTGCATTCCAGAATTTGGCAGGGTTAGAGTATGAGGTGGTTATCAGATTCAGGAAATATTCGGATTTAGCCTTCCTTACGGCTGAAGTGCACTTATTTCTGAGCTGCCTGAAGTATAGCCAGTGTTGGGGGACACCAGTACGTCTGGCACGGGACCAGGCACTATTTCTGTTATTAAAGAGGGTAGATAGCTCATGAGTGAACCAAGGCACTACCCTATCTTTTATCCTAGTGGTTTTAAAAGGGGCATGCCTATCGACAACGCAATTAAATGTACATATAAAGGATTCGAGAGCGTCCTCAATGACATCGAGAGAGCTCACGCAACCCCAGTCGCAGCCATCCAGCTCCTTCAGGAACAACTCTGCATCAAAGCGTTTGAAGTTCCTCTTGGTTATCACCTGAGATGTAGTCTTTTGAAATCTCACATCTCTCACACAGGCAACAGGACAATGATCACTGACTCCCAGGTCAAAGACACCACTAGTATATTTGCTAGCCTTATTTGTTAAAATTAAGTCTAATAATGTAGATTTCGAGTCATCGTTGAGGTTTGGTCTAGTAAACAAAGGTTTATGCTGCAAGCAAGATCTTTAAGCTGCGAGGAAATATCACTCGGCAGTGTCTGTGTGACAAATGTAGCTTTTTCCTCAGTAAGTTCCTCCATTTGATGTAAACACATTTGGTGTTTGTATTCAAATCATGCCCAAGGCTTAGGACCTTGCGGAAAGTCCCAGTCTATTCAACACTGGAATTGTCGGTTGAAGCTCTAACTGTTTACAAAGATACCAATGTTGGAGTTCTAAGGGCAAAGGAAGCTCTGACTCACAATAATACCGTTGACTTTGAAGTGGTGCTTATTTTTAGAAACGTGATAAAGTGTTGATGTTGTATGTGTGGGGGATGAGACCAGAGTGCACACACAGCCTCAGTGCAGGCTCTGAGTTTAGTTTACTGTTTTCCTGGGCAGAGAGAGAGAGAGAGAGGTTACTACAATCATCCTCTTCTCCCCTTCAGTCTCTCTCCCTGTGTCTGTTTATGTAATCTGTAGTGTAGAGAGAGAGAGAGAGAGAGAGAGAGAGAGAGAGAGAGAGAGAGAGAGAGAGAGAGGGGTGGCTGTGGCGCAGGAGGTAGAGCCGTCTAATGGTCGCAAAGTTGGCAGATCGGCGGTTCGAGCCCCGGCTGGCCACATGTCAAGGTGTCCTTGGGCAAGACACTGAACCCCAAATTGCTCCCAGTGAGCGGGCCGGTGCCTTGCATGGTAGCTTGCCGCCATTGGAGTGTGAATGTGTGCGTGAATGGGGTGAATGAGAGGCCGTTGTAAAGTGCTTTGGATAAAGGCGCTATATAAGTGCAGTCCAGAGAGAGATAGGTTACTACAGTCATCCTCTCCTCCCTTTCCAGCTCACCCTCTGGTTTCTTCTGTCCATGCAATCAGTGTGTCGAGAGAGAGAGAAAGAGAGAGTCATCCTCTCCTCTCTTACCCCCTTGTCTGTCTCTGTCCATGTAGTCGGTGGGGTGTAGAGGAGTGGGGCCACCGGGTATCCAGGTGTCGCTGGAGGAGCAGGCCTTCCTGCTGCTGACCGACCCGGAGAGGCAGACCATGGGCTACTACCTGCAGGAGTACCAGGAGGGACACATCGGGCTAGAGTCTCTGGCTATGGCCCTGTTTGAGCTCTTCAACACCCATGCCAAGGTAAGGACCAGCTAGGGAAGAACACTTGGGTGCCTCTCTCTCGGTGTGCGTCATCTGATGGTTTGGCACAGTTGCATGGACCCACATAATGCCTAGCCCTACTCGCCAGGACTTACAGAGTGTGTTCAGTGGAGCAGCTTGATGCTATAATGTGTGGTCCGGTTTTAACCTTCATCTCGTGACGTTAGAATTATAAGGTTCTATCTCAATGTTTGGTCAACATTTTGTTTTTTACATAATCTGATCCATTAGGTGTTTACTAATGCCTGTGTGGTGTTATTTTTAAAATGTTGAAATGTTTTAGTTAGTAATTAATCAAATACAAAGGTTCCATCTCACAAAACATAATGGAATGTAAAAACTTTGACGCTCAATATCTCTGAAGTACCCTAAACGGAGATAGAACCTTATAATTCTAAGCTCACAATCTGGGTCTGCGCGACTGGCAACCTACCTCTTGATTTATGTCCTGTCAGGTTCTTTGTGTGTCGTGTGTCTTCTTCCTCAACTCATGTTGTCTATTCTGCTTTGCTGCCCCCCCCCCCCCCACACACACACACACACACCCCACACCCTCCCCAGCTCTCCCTGCTGTCTGAGGTGCGCGGTCTGGTGGATCCCCAGGACCTGGAGCTCTTTGACGGGCTGGTGCTGCGCCGCGAGCGGGAGGCTCTGACGGCCTGGCATGGAGGGATAGGACCACCGCATCGCTGCATCCACCAGCCCTCAGGCAGCCACCAGGTACGAGAAACACTGACAGAGTGAGGGCAGCTAGTAGGAGAAACACTGACAGAGTGAGGGCAGCTAGTAGGAGAAACACTGACAGAGTGAGGGCAGCTAGTAGAAGAAACACTGACAGAGTGAGGGCAGCTAGTAGGAGAAACACTGACAGAGTGAGGGCAGCTAGTAGGAGAAACACTGACAGAGTGAGGGCAGCTAGTAGGAGAAACACTGACAGAGTGAGGGCTCCAGGTATAAACACTGACAGAGTGAGGGCTTCAGGTATAATCACTGACAAAGTGAGGGCTCTAGGTAGAGTACAGGTGTGTTCCCATAGTACGGTTATGGATTTTAATAACATGGAGATCAATGTGATAACAACAGCATACAGCTGAAGTAGTACTTCATTTCTCCTGACCACCCAGCCGCAAAGTTGTGAGATAATAATAATAATAATAATAATAATAATAATACTAACTTGGATTTATATAACGCCTTTCATAAAACCCAAGGACGCTTTAGAATTCTAAAGGAAATGGTCAGACAGACAAAACAGAAAACACACATAACAAAACAGAAACTGTGACTAGAGGCCAAAGCCTTGGTGAACAGATGGGTTTTGAGGGCTGATTTGAAGGAGTCCAGGGTGGGGGCGTTGCGGATCACTATGGGGAGAGAGTTCCAGAGGGTACGTGCAGCCACGCTGAAGGCTCTGTCCCCAAAGGTCCGTAGTTTGGTGCGGGGGGTGGACAGCAGGCCCATGTCTGAGGACCGCAGGTTCTGAGAAGGGGTATGTTGGGTGAGGAGTTCAGTTAGGTACTGGGGGGCGCAGGCATGGAGGGATTTGTAAGGGAGCAGAAGGATTTTGTAAGTGATGTGGAACTTGACCGGAAGCCAGTGAAAAAATCCTGAAAAAAAAATCCTGAAAAAATCAGGTGTAGTGCTGAGGCACAAATGTGTACATTTCAAGCCTGCAAACTGCGACACTTTAAATGAATGTGCAATAACACTATGTGCAATATGACAACCCTAGTCGTCTTATCTGTACAGTATAGTATATGGTATAGTGGATAGTGTACATAGCCTTTATTTATGTAAACCAGCTCCTTTCCCTTCTTGTTTTTTTAGTTTTTTTTTTTTCTTTCCTAGCACCAGGGGAGACACCCCTCCCAAATTTCGTTGTTTGGTACCTGTACTATAGCAATGACAATAAAGACCATTCATTCATTCATTCATTCATTCATTCATTCAGTGGAGGTGGATGAGGGTGGGGGTGATGTGTGTGTGTGTGTGTGTGTGTGTGTGTGTGTGTGTGTGTGTGTGTGTGTGTGGGTGTGTGTGTGTGTGTGTGTGTGTGTGTGTGTGTGTGTGTGTGTGTGTGTGTGTGTGTGTGTGTGGGTGGGTGGGTGGGTGGGTGGGTGGGTGGGTGGGTGGGTGGGTGGGTGCGTGCGTGCGTGCGTGCGTGTGTTTCCAGCAGCTATCTTTTCTCATATTTTCTGTCATGGTCTGGGCGTGTGCTCTGGTGCCAGTGTCAAGCTGTGTCTTCAAATGAGACGTCTGCTGAGCTGCAGTGTGCTATTGATGTTTCACCGTGGCCCAGATCATTTAAATGGGACCTCATTCTGCCTGCCGCAGTTATACCAAGAACCAGTCTATTACCCAGAAGTCAAGATAAAACCCCCCGCTGTCATAAAAGCTGATAAGACTTTTTGGTTTACGCCCCTTTAAACAAAGCGAAAAGGGATTATGTCATTATGTTCTGGCCAAGACGTGAACCCATTGTTTGCAGAGGTCAGCCCACGATGTCTGAGAGGTGAACGCCAAGTACGTGTGTCGTAATGACGTGAAGCACATTTATTTGTAAACAGGCACAACCTCATCGTATCTCATTGTCTTTATGTGACAGTTTGTTCATGGTCTGTAGCCTTGCTGTGGATGGATGGCCCCGGTGGCTGATTGCCGTAGCAACACTCCGCTGTACTTGTCTGTGTCGACTCCCTCATTACTAAGGCTGTAAAATGACACCCCTCATAAACAAGCAATTGAAGTTAATTGACAGGTCTTTAGTTACGGTTCAGTCAGAGCAAATGGGATGTATCGCAGAGAAGTGAGAAATGGTTCACCTCATTAGGGTCTGTTAACAGGTGTTATTGGGCTGCATGTAGGCAGTCTATGGACCCATTCTTTTAGAATAAGGTTTTAATTCAACTTTTATCATGATAAGCAACTACCGTAAGTCATTTAAAACACATCATAAACAATCCTGTCTTTTTTCTCTTTCTAAGAATGAGTGCTCACATGGTAACAACATCCAGCAAGACCCACAGGATAGCCTGAATGCACTACGGGACATTGCATTGGTGAGTTTTCTTCTTTTTTTTTCTGTTACTGTTTCGCTTGAAATTGTCACACTATACTGCACATTCAGGGGTAGGATATTGGGCATTATTGCTGATACTTATGTAAAAACAAAATGTCTGCCTGCTCCTAGGATGAAGTGTCTTCAGAGTCTCCTCCGTCCTTCAAGCCCCCTCCCCCCCCGAGCCTGACCAGACACCCCAGGGAGAGGGACCCGTGTAAACGCCCCGTGTCCAGGATGTCCCACTCTGGCCTTGTCTTTACTGCCCCCACCAGGCTGCACCAGGAATGCCACCACAAGTCCCTCAAATCCCTCTCGTCCACCTCCAGCCACTACACCACCCCCAACCCGAGCCACCATACTATCCACAACCCAGGCCACCACAACACCCCCAACCAACCCCACCACACCACCCCCAACCTTGGCCACCACACCACCCCCAACCTTGGCCACCACACCACCCCCAACCCTAGCCACCACAACACCCCCAACCTTGGCCACCACAACACCCCCAACCTTGGCCACCACAACACCCCCAACCTTGGCCACCACAACACCCTGAATCAATCCCAACACACCACCCCCAACCCTGGCCACCACATGTCCCCCAACCCAGCCCACCACACCACCCCCAACCCTGGCCACCACATGTCCCCCAACCCAGCCCACCACACCACCCCCAAACCTGGCCACCACACGTCCCTAAACACAGGCCACCACACTTCACTAACCACTGGCCTCCACTCCTCCATCAACTCTCTCCACACCTCCCTCAGCTCTCTCCATCACACCTGCCAGAAATCCCTCCACCTCTCCTCCCCCATCCCTAACCACCTCCACCACGTCCGCCCCAACTCCGGCCGCCATACCTGTGGCCGCGGCTTTCTCCAGAACACCGCCTCGCTCTCCGCCATTCCTAACAAGGAGACTTCCGTCAAACCTACCCCCAGATCCTGCTCCTACGAGCAGCCCGCTACCTCTCCAAGGTCTGCCTCCCCCTGCCCCTCTCCACGTCCCTCTCCACTTCCCTCTCCACGTCCTTCTCCGCATCCCTCTCCCTGTCCTTCTCCCAGTCCTTCTCCCTCCCCGTGTCCCTCTCTCTCTCTGCCTGCCGCCCCCCCCAGCAGCCCAGACCGGTCCTGCTCCCCCTCCCCCAGTCAACACTGTGTCATGGCAGACGTCCATAGACTGAGCGCCGAGGCCGGAGCACAGCCCCAGCAACGAGGTAAGGACAGACATCCGTCCAGTTAACGTAGCTGCTACGGCAACCCAACTGCTTCTGATTTGGGTTGCACACAAATACATAGAGGAAAACAGGAAGTCTGTCACTGAATAAAAACCTGCTTCAAGATATTCTATTTCTCTGTTGTATTCTTCTTTGTTGTGGAAATGTGAAGTTGAAGTCAAAAAGTCACAGGAAGTAACAGGAAAATAGTGTTTTTTTCTTCAGTTTTTCCCCTGTGGCGTGTATCCTGGGTGCCAGTTAATGTGTGCGCTCTTTTCACAATTGACATCATTGTTAGAAGAATGACAGACAGTCCTACGCAACATTAGCCGGCACCTGAAATACACTACCCCCACCACCACATTCACCACAGGGAAAATGAAACATCTCTTCAGGTGACTGTTTTGACTTAATTTCCACCTTCTGCAACAAAGAACAACCCAACACAGAAGTAGGATATCTTTAACCTGTTAAAGATCCTGTATAATTCGCCTAAAACTCTATCCAGGGTAGCCTAAATGTAAATAGTTATAGTGAAACTGAACTGAAACTGAAAAGGATACGTGGCGGATGATGCATGTTTGACGCGTAATTTGAAATCAAGTCTAACAATCCGTGGTAGGTTTTTGATGGAAAAACGTTGCTTGGCCTAAATATTTACTGGATTGGATCGTCTCAGACCTTTGGCAATGTAGACAAACCGCTGCTGTCGGAATGTTATCGATCGGTGGTCAACTGTGAGGCTTCTCTGACTTTCATCAAATTTGTCAACGTAGTTTGTTTGTTGGTGGTCTGACAGCGACGTCGATTGTGTCTGCTGTTGTGATTGTGTTTTGAGATGGATTATTTTGTCTCGAAGCGCAAGAATCATAGTTTTCATTTAGTAACGCATGACTACCTAGGTAAACATAGGAAGCGTGGCCGGCGGATCCTAGGTTTTTAATTAAGCGATAGACTTTTTTCTGTTTTCGTCTATGTATTTGTGTGCAACCCAAAAGGGAAGCAGTCGGGTTGCAGAACTAGTGCTGTGTGAGTGCGTGTGTGCACACTATAACCACTATAAATCGAATCTCCCATGTCCAGGCACCACACTGTCTCAGCTGTCAGACAGCGGCCAGACCCTGAGTGAGGACAGTGGTGTGGACATCGCAGAGGCAGGGGGGGTCAGCAAGGACGGTAGTCCCAGACCCAGTAAGAACCAGGCTCCACAGGAGTCCCACAGGGCCCAGACACCTGCAGCCCAGTCCTCCAGACAGGTGAGACCCAGTGAGGACCCTGATCACAACAACAACACTGTCTTATCTTATCCTGTGCCTCAAACAAATTAATTCTGTGTCAAGCTTCGGAAATGTGTTTTGTGTGACTTTAAGCTCTTATCTCAACGACCTGTATTGATTGTGGTCTGCAGCCGGGGTCCCCAGTGCCCACCGCCACCCTGGTGCGTGTGGTCAAGAATGCCAACACCCTGGGCATCGCTATAGAGGGAGGGGCGAACACGCGTCAGCCCCTACCGCGTATCGTCACCATCCAGGTGAGTCAGGCAGAGGCCACCGCTTCATCACCATATCACAGCATTGTGGAGAACTAGACATCCTGTAACATGTGGTCAAGACTCCATGGTAGACTATCATTGTCCGATCTCCTCTTCATTTAAATGTGACCTTCCCTGTAGATGCAGAGTAGCTTATGTTTGCATTGAAGATGTCTTGTGGGTATGTCATTTTGTTGATGTTTTCAGAGAGTAAAGAGCCTTGGGAGAGTGTCGTACATGTACAGAACAGAGGATATTTCAAAACAACAGTTTGAAGGATATTCAACAACAATTTAGGCCCAAGTCGAAAACAACCTCAGTGATGCACTCTTTTATGTACAGAACATCCTTGAGGAGTGTGTGTGAGAGAGAGAGAGAGAGAGAGAGAGAGAGAGAGAGAGAGAGAGAGAACAAGAAAGACGGAGACACACACACACACACACACACACACAGCCAGAGGCTTCAGACATTTCCATGACAATGACTGCCCCATCAGCCCCTATAAATCTCTGTACAATAGACTACAGATGGGCTATAGTCATTTACAGGCTCATCAAACACAATACTGGTCATAATCAAAGTGATACCAGCAAGACTACAGCATACATTTAGCCAATCATTTCCCTACCATTTAGTGGGACTTGGATTAAATAATGATTTATTGGTCATGTCTGAATGGCCACACTGTGCAGAGTCTTATAAGCATTAGGGAAGGACTGTATTCATGGTCACAACTAGGGGAATTCTGGTTAGGGAAAGATATGATATTCATGTTGAAAATAAGGGGATTTCAGTGGAAGCCTTTTACTAACTTGGTGTGTTAGAGCGTTTGGTCATTTGGTTTATATCATCAAGTCGAAGACGGGGGAGAGAGAGTACAGTACTCATATAATCTAATGTCACATCCATTTACATTTACATTTTTGGCATTTAGCAGAAGCATTTATCCAAAGCGACAAATACATTTGACTAAGTAGGTGAATCATCTATCCACCAGTCATAGCAGGAAAAAGTCATCTAAGCTCGGGGGCCTTGGGCCATTGGCAGTCATCGTGCTAGAAGAAGCATTTTATTATGACAAACTGTACAGGGGGGTAGAGGCTAAGTAGATATCTCCAGAGGGACAGTTAAGGTGTAGCCTGAGGAGATGGGTCTTCAGTCTATGGCGGAAAATGGGGAATGATTCTGCAGTCCTGACAGCAGTGGGAAGCTCGTTCCACCACCGGGGTGCCAGTATAGTGAAGAGACGTGACCCGGTAGCGCGACTGCCGCATCCATGTAGAGGCGGAGGACTGGAGCCAGTCGAGCCAGACTCTCTTGACTCTGATTGTCTTAAAGGCAGCCGAGACAGATCCTGTGGATAGGGAGGAGTTGATTACGATGGTAAAGAAAGGAAGGAGGTCTTTGGAAATGGATGGGAGGAGGGGGATGGGATCGAATCGAGAGGGCAGGTGGTTTCCTGCTTAGATGTGATCAGTTTTAGAATATCATCAAGGGAGAGGGGGGAAAGAGATGATAAGCCAGCGACCGAGTGTAGTGCAGAGTGCAGTGTAGTGGAATGGTAGAAAGTAGTTGAGAAGGAGAGATAGATATGGGTTTAGGTCATCAGGGAGCCCGTTTTTTTTGTCTATGTATGGAAGGGACTGACTGGGAAGGGGTGGATTTGAGGGGAAGAAAGAAGGATACGAAATGGTGATCAGAAACTGGAAGAGGGGTAACAGTAAGGTTGGTATGGGAGGATCTAGTGAAGACAAGGTCAAGCTGATTGCCGCCTTATGAGTCGGAGGAGGGTAAGGTTGAAGGACAGGGGAAGGTCAAGTACTCCAGATGAGAGAAGCTTCTCTGGCTGGATGTTGAAATCACCCAGTATTGCGAGCGGTGTGCCGTCATCAGGGAAGGAGCTGAGTAGGACACCCATCACTTCTAGGAAGTGACAAAGCTGTGACAAAGGGGGACGATAGATTACAACAATGTGAAGTTTGACTGGGGAGGTGACAGAAACAGCATGGAATTCGAAGGAGGATATTGACAGGTGTGACAGGGGAAGGACGTTATGTGACCACTTAGGCGAGATAAGGAGTCCTGTGCCTCCCCCTCGACCAGAGGGTCTAGGGGAATGAGAAAACGAGTATGCATCAGAGAGGGCTGCCGGAGTAGCTGTGTTTTCTGGTATAATCCAGGTCTTTGTGAGAGCGAGGAAGTTGAGGGACATGAACGAGGCATCAGCTGAGATAGCCTCTGCTTTCCAGACCGCTGACTGGCAGACCTCCCGCGATAATGAGGTTGTGTTCAGTTGAGCATGGTGGATAGTTTAGATTGGAAGGGTTGCGAGGGGGGTGTGTAGCGTCTATGTGTCCTCCTGAGGGACAAAATAACAGGAATGGGGACAAAGCACATTGTGATATTAGTCTGTAGAGAGATAGAGGGTTAATGGGCAATACAAAATGTAGTTAGCGCACAATGCGCTCGGAGTAATCAAAAACATGAAATAATGTCAAACAATGTCAAACAATTAATCCAAATAGAATAAAGATAATTAGTATTCTGGCATTCCTCTCATGTCTTCCTCGATGGGGCCGACATCAAGTCTTTGCCGCTATAGATAGTACTGCATGTAAGGCTAGAGTACCATCACTTAGTTTCAAGGAGTCCAATTTGTACACCGGAATGCCTTCCCCCTCAGTCTTCACAAGGCTCGAGGAGGTGGGGTTGATCAGAGCAAGTGTAAAGTGGAGCAGGCCTCCAGCTGATTGGCCTGTTCTGTTCACCAGCTGTCTTTTCCCTGGCTGAGCATGTTGCCTGCCTGCCTGCCTGCCTGCCTGCCTGCCTGCCTGCCTGCGTATCAGTCGGGGCCTCCTCCCCCTAGCCTAATGTCTCTGTCCCTCCTGTTTATCTGGCCTGATGGAATGCCATATAATCATTCAATAGAACCTGTCAAATCAAAGCTTTGCTCTTTTGACAGATCATGCCCCTCCCTCTGCCTTTGGCACTCACATATCCTTCACTGTTCTTCAAACTCCCATCCATCTTTCTCTCCACTGTGAATTTATCTACTCACTATTCTACACCCTTCTCCCCCTCCCTCTCCCCCTCTCTCTCTTTCTCTCTCGCTCTCTCTCTTTTTCTTTATGTCTCTGTCTCTTTCATTCTGTCTTTCTCTCTCTCTGTCTTATAGAAAGGGGGCTCAGCACACAACTGCGGTCAGCTAAGGGTGGGCCAGGTGATCCTGGAGGTGAACGGGGTCTCCCTGAGGGGCCGGGAGCACAGGGACGCTGCACGCATCATCGCAGAGGCCTTCAAGACCAAAGAGAGGGACCACATTGACTTCCTGGTGGCCGATTTCAACGGCGACCTGGTGCAGGGTCTTTAGCAGGACTTTGCACTTTAGAGGGGGTTGGCTAGAGAGAAATGGAAGGAGAGGTTGAAAATGGAGTGTGAGGTTGAGAGTGTTGCACATGGGAACCAAATAGTTATCTTAATCTCTTTCCCCGTCCTCCCTCCCTTAGTTGTTCTCAGATCCATCCTTCTATCCCCATTCTTTTGGCTTCAAGATTATGGCCATGTCTGATATTCTGCCTTAAGAAATACCCATCCATAGAATGTAATTGCATTGAACTAAAGTCTTGGGTATAGCCTAACTCATGGAAATAAATAAATACAGTGATTTAGGATGTCATTGCCGTTAACTGTATCTATAGGTTTACCATCTGTAGCAGCTCTCTCCTGGCAAGGGGTTCAACTAAGATGGTGGTTTGAAAATAGGTGTATCTAATCACACTCAAACGATACCTTTACGTCACCTCTCAAACACTTTTTTTGCCTAATGTTTTATGAGCACGAACACTCATACTTGTATATTGAACATTGTACAGTATATAGCCTGAAACCACCCACGAGATTGGAGATTGCCATTTCTAATGTTGGGGAATCTATATGAGAGGACACTATTTTTAAATGGGATTGTATAATGTCACTTGCATCACTTTTTTTTAGATTATTTATAGTAACACTTTTCCAACTGCTATTTTTTCGTTTTAGCTCTTGATAGAAAGATATGTGCCATATATGAGACGTCCATATCCATACGCCCACTGTACAGCACATAGAAGACCAACTCAAACACCACGCTGAGAGCTTAATTAGGGACGGTAATGAGGAGTCAGAGCGCCAGGTTGAGAGAAAGAGAGACATTCATCAATGGGCTGCTAATGCATTGTTATAGTAGAAAACATATCAATTATAGGTAACCCATTAAAAGTGTGTGTTTGTGGGGGGGGGGAGTGGTAACTGTAATGCAATGTAATACTGTGTGTGTGTGTGTGTGTGTGTGTGTGTGTGTGTGTGTGTGTGTGTGTGTGTGTGTGTGTGTGTGTGTGTGTGTGTGTGTGTGTGTGTGTGTGTCTGTGTGTGTGTGTGTGTGTGTGTGTGTGTGTGTGTGTGTATTACAGTGGATTCAAAGGCTTATTTAAGTGTTTTGGTACAGTATGATCTCCCTACCTAGTGGGAAATGGTGAACGTGAGCATTAAAGACGTGTGTACTGTATACATTTAGCAAGTGAAAGTGATGAGGTCGCCGTGCTGATATCGGAGATGTCTGAACGGCTGGAATGCTTCTTGGCCAATCACAATGCCTGGTTTGATCAACCCATTGTATAAAATATAATAACACATATACATCGATTAATAAATGTAAATTAATTATGACGATGGAAAGGTTTACAGAATAATGATATTTTTAAATATTGAATATAAGAAAAGGAGACCTATTGCTTATGGTGTGAATGCAAACAGTCCAAATATGATATGTATAACTTGGCCGTGTATAGTATTCCACACTGTATATTTATAGACATAGATATGTATAGAGAGAAACGGAATAATTGTATCAGTATTACGCAACCGCAAAGGAATACCTTCCTCTGTAGCTGTTGGTACGGACTCCTGTCTTCTTCAGATGACTATTGCAGGGCCAGGTAGCCTCTGGCTACATCACATGTCCTATCCTTGGACCAAAACAATGCCATGATTGGAGGATTTGAGACAGAGTACTCAGCTGCACAGGAACAATGTGGACAATGTAGACTGTATTATGTCTGCGGCATCTTCATTCTCCTCAGTTATGTGTGTGCCATCTGGACTGGTGCCCAACGGAAGACTAGTGTTGTGAAATACTGGGGCTGGACACGTATTGTAGAGCTACAGCTGTAGCATACGAAGCCTAGTCATATTATATAATGCATCTCTTACTACACAGCTGACACAGTATTAGTACAAAAGTCGAAAATCATAACCAAACGCTAACCGCACCAAATGCTTGATGTGTTCTTCAAGTCTCCTGAGTGCATCGGAAACAATGAACTGAATAAAGATTTAACAACGTATTGAGAGTCATTTCATATTTCTGCATGTTCGAGTCATTCATCTGAATCTCTGAATCTCAGTCTGAATTTGTTTTTCAATTTGTCATTGTTTTGTTTTTTGGTTTTTAACCCTAACTGTAACCCTGACCCTAATGCATTGAAATGTCCTCAGTTATATTAAACTCTTACTTTAAAAGAGAAGCTTATCATAGTGTTGAAGTGAGTAAGCTGCTGCTTATAAACAGGCATTTATTGTGTGCTGTTCCCTTGATGGCCTTGAGCTCAGTACAGTATTCAAGAGATAGTGCTACCAAATAGAGGTTAGTGGTACTCTTGGTATGTTACTGATGGAGTTCTATAATGAATATACCGGTACTGTACCCTGTACACTCAAGGAACAAAATAAGACAAAAATTGAAGTAGAGAAGAGCTGCCACTAACAATCATGGTTCCTGGCATAAAAACAGATTCATAATAGTATGTGGGCTACAGCCTTCTATCCATTGTTATGTCTTAAAACTCTGACATTATTTCATGTTATTTGGCTTAAATGTTCCTCACTAACAAGTAGACCTAATGCTTCTGAAAACCCAAAATGTCGCTATATAAAGCTGTATCCTATCATGTTATCATAGCATTAATGGACTTCGTAACCAAGCAATCACTACAGTGTTCTGAAGTCATGTTGGCTCCAGTCATCTGTTTCAAAAGCAAAGCTCTCTGTGGTAACCCAGCGGTGTGCCAATGTCTCTCTCCACTGGATGTACATGGTACTACAATATCATTATTGCTCTCTCAACATGATGTCACAAAACCCTGATTTACACAGAGCCAAGGCACGCTGAGCTGTGCTGGCCTAGTTACACATCTACCATAGTTGCTGAAACTGTTCTGGAAAGGACCATGCGAACTGAAAATATGCAAACCAGCACAGTATGGCTCGGCTTGGCCCTGTAGTGTGTAAAGCCCCAAACTGTTGTGTTACTTTCAGGGGGTTCTTGACAATGTCAGAAGACCAAGCCATCTTTAAATCAAACAAATGAGTAAACCGTTTTCACTGATACATTGACATACGCTGATATGGAGACACAGTACATGACAGGTCCACTTTTTATGGAAGCCACTTTATTAAATAGCTTAATTAAGTATGTACTTCATTGCAGAACGAGTATTGTTCATGATTACAGTAATCACTTCCAAGCATAGAATTCTGATTATAATACTGGTATCTCTCTTAGTAGATAAAAAATTACTCTAATAGAATGTTAACGCATCACTATACACAACAGCAGTAACAACAATAATAACAAATAGTTAGCATCACAACAGCGTACAGTGTAACATACTGTATTCTGCACTGGGAAATAGAAGACAAATGAAACTATTGTATGAATCTAAAGGAGAAAAGAGAAATGAAAAGAAGAGAATTCAGAAACAATTCAGATGGTTGTGGAGACATACTGTAATGTACCCAACCAGAGACAGAGAGCTATACTAATATAGGAAGAATATTCCTATGATTGATTGCTACTGTCGCAATTATCGATTCACACTACAGCTAAATCACAACTACCTTATACAAAGTAGCTTCATGTTGACATTTCCAACGTTAGAATAATCACCAGAAATCAAACATTGATATGGCATATATTTTTTGAATTACTGAATGCATGACAATGAGAATGTTTTGAATTACCAATAAAATTGTCTTTTCCAAAGCAACATTGGAATAGAATTGGCCCTTTTGTTCAATCATCTCGGATTTTACACATAATAAAAGAAAGACTATATATATAAGATAGATGTGTATGCTACACAGAAAACGTATCATACATCTTTGAGAGGGGGAATGGGAGTGTTGTAGATTCCATAGTAGTCTCAACCATTCACACTTCTGAGGCGTTGAGCAGTATAAAGAATACCTGGGATCGTTCCTCAATTCCCATCCAATTCCAATCTCATCTCATCTCTGATTGGCCATCCTCACTAATCAAATCTACATGTTTCTTTTGTTAAGGAAGCACACTGTAACAACATCCTGAGATTGTAGTTTACCAAAAAAAACACCCGCAGGTCAACAGTCATCCAGCCCAAATTCAATCTCCACTCCAATCATCAGTGCTTTCTTTCAGCTTTGTTTTTAGGGATTGTGCTTTATGATGTATTATTATTATTATCATTATCCTTATTATTATTATTATTATTATTATTATTATTATTATTATTATGTAAGTATCATGCTATCTAAACACATAAGCTGAATATACACTTCATGTTATATAGAGTGAGGTGGGTTATGGGTTGGGTCCTATATGCTGGTTCAGGGAGTTTTGGAGGGGAGGGGGATTAGGAGAGGGACATCTGTGGAAGGTTCTTAGATGTTCTTCTCTTCCTCTTTCTCTTCCTCTTGTTTATCCATGTCTTTGAGGACTTTAAGAAGGCGTGTAGGGGTGAAGATTTGAGTTGATCCTGCAGCACAAAGGTTATAAAAACAGACATGTGAGACATGAGAGACGTGAGTTGTTGAAGAACATGGAATACTGTAAAGGATTATCACATCTTCACTGACACATAGATGACAATCACAGACACAGCTAATATCTCCCACAGTGATTTAAGTATAGTGAAGAATCTCATATTCAGAAAAATACTGTAGTCCAATAAACTCAGTCAGTCAGGATGATGGGCACCACAAAAGATGCTTCTCGATATGACGGTAGATAAAACTCAGGGCAAAGACAATGTTTCTAAATCTGCCATAGTAGAGGACTGTTACAATGTGGTACTTTGTACAGCTGTTAAGACAACAACCACTTATATGTGAAAGATAAAACATACTGTACATATACACTCACCAAACACTTTATTAGGAACACTATATTAGGAACACTAAACTGGGTAAGTCCTCCCTTTGTTCTCAAAACAGCCTTGATTCTTCGTGGCATTGATTCCGCAAGATTTTGGAAACATTCCTTTGACATTCTGGTCCATGATGACATGATTGGATCACGCAATTCCTGCAGATTTTTCAGGTGCCCTTTCAAACTATGAATCTCCCATTCTATCACATCTCAAAGGTGTTCTATTGGATTCAGATCCAGTGACTGTGAAGGCCACTGAAGAACACTGAACTCATTGTTAAGTTCATGAAACCAGTTTGAGACTTTTGCTTTGTGACATGGTGCATTATCATCATGCTGGAAGTAGCCATTAGAAGATGGGTACTTTGTGCCCATGAAAGAATGCACAATGTCAGCAACAATACTCAAATTGGATGTAGCATTCAAGCGATGATTTATATTGGTATTAACAGGCCCAAAGCGTGCCAAGAAAACATTCCCATTACACAACCTGAATGAAAGAGAAGGTGTACAGGTGTTCCTAATAAAGTGTTCAGTGAGTGTACATAGAATAGACTACCACACCAAAGACAGAACAAACACAGATATACAGGGTAACAGACCACATGGAAAAGCAATGGACTAGACCTGGAGGTAAAGGGGTGAAAATGACCCCCAGGAAGTATGAGAGGATGGACGGAGATTCCAATCAGAGCGTACATGTAAAGTAGACCGCGCCCTGCCACTGATCCTTCTGACTTGTAAGAAGGGTGGATTTAAAAAGAAAAGTGATTGGTCCACATAATTGTGTGAATGGCGGTTCACTTTCCATTGCAGTGATTTCACAGTGTAGGTAGGCAGGGTGACCACGCTGGAGTGGGAGGCAGATCAAAGTCCGCTGAGTCAGGAAAGGTGGAGGTGGGATGGAGAGGGGGACGATACGAGGGGTGTACGAGGAGGTGGGGGGTGGCGGGCTATTTTACTTCTCGCTGTGTTTGTTGTTATTCTGCAGGGGCAGGGGCCAGGTCTGGCTCCTCGGGTGCACTGTTGGGGTCCAGGAAGTCAGGGTGCTGCAGCTCCTTGAGATATTTGGTGGGAGTGAGCATGTGGGTGGCACCTATGGGGGGATGGGGGGCACAAAGGCTGCATGCTCATTTTCTCATTGCACCCCACTCTACACACTCTGGAAATACCTTTGTTAGGGACGCCGGATACTCACGAAAGAAAACATTAGCGGGCATCACACCTTGACATGGAAAAAATACTTGTAGAGATAACATTCATGGAACTTCACTGAATAGTAGATAATTTGAGGCTATTCAGGGATCTAATCTGCTGACCAGTGAGTCCTGCAACCCCACCTGGCCAGCTGTGTCCTGATACTGTGTCCTCTGGTATCCATTCCCTGCACACATCACCATATCCCCCTCTCTAAAAGCTCTCTGAGGAAGACTGTCGACAGACTAAGCAAATTCTCCGGCAGCAGCTGAGTCAGCCCGCGACGGAAACAGAACTCTAGGATTTCCAAACGATCTGCACTTTCCCAAATATAGAAATGTCGATATACTTCGATAACAGGGTGATTCAGCCCCATGAAGACGGAGGAGATGGCTCCCTCGTTCCTGAGCTCTCCAGGACAGTGCCTCTTCACATTCTTTTAGAGAGAAGCCAGTAACAGATATCAACAGGTGGTGGTAATACTGTATCTACACCTCAGTGTGTCTTACTCACCAATGATTGCCTCCCACTTGCCATTAGCCTGTGTGACCTCATAGACGCAGCGCATCTCACTGTAGGTCATGCCTCCGATGATGAAGACGATGATGCGAGGGCCTGTCTTCATCTCCGTAGGGCCCTTGTTCTTGTGCCAGTTTCCATACCGGGCACTGCCATGGGAGAGAAGCACATTCAGACACAGAATTAACCATTGTGTGTGTGGGTGTGTGCGTGCGTGTGTATGTGTGTGCGTGCATGTGTGTGTGTTTATGAGAAATTGCCCAAATCGTATACCTTGATGGAGCAGCACTGGAGTGGGAGGATACTGAACGTTGAGAGATGTAGGGGTACAGCTTCTGGTCCAGTTTGTCCTCAATGGCATCCTGTACAATGACATTACAGGGGTCATCGGAGTCCAACCAAAAATTGCAAAAACATCCGAATGAAATCAACTCATCAGCGCCCCACACAAAACAGATCTACGACAGGATGAACGGTCTCTAATCCAATCTCACCTAATCCAGACTAATGGAATGTAATCTACAATAACAGATGAGACCTGCCTCCATGATGTCCTTGATTAGCGGGGTCCATCGGGAGAGCTGGTAGGTCTGCTCGCTGACCCGCTCCTTACGGTCCACCTTCTTCACTTTCTTAGTCGTGTTCTGAAGTGGATGAGAAGTGGATGAGAAGTGGATGAGAGTTACATAAACATACTCTCTTTTTGAAGGCATTGTTGAGGCGTTTTTTCAAATTCCTATGTTTCTAATAGGTTTCTACTCCGTTGTGAGAGAGTTGTGAGATGGTTCCTTAATGAGTCCTTGAGGTGCTGTGTGAGCTCACCTCGGAGATGATGGGGATGCCCATGTGGGCCATGTTGGAGATGATGTCACTGTCCTCAGGAGGGATATTAGCATGCTGGAGGAGTTTACACAGGTTCTCCTCCGTCACACCTGACACACACGTGCACACACACACACACACACACACAAACATGCATGCATGCACACGCACACACAAACACACACACACACACACACACACACATACAAACACACGCACACATGCATTAAAACATGCACAGACACACACACAGGCACACACCCACACAAATCAAATCACAGATGTACAATCATGTATTATCATGGTTTTGATTGAGGTGAACAACACACACTGGTGGACAACACACACAGGTGAACAACACACACTGGTGAACAACACACACTGGTGAACAACACACACTGGTGGACAACACACACTGCACCCTGACAGTTGTGTCTACAGGTACGCCTCATGACTCAAGAGAATGTGGCTCTCTCACCATTCTTGAGGAAGATATAGAGTAGGATGATACGAATCTTGTCAAAGATGGTGACATTGGCGTCCAATAGGACAGGGACGATGGCCCGCATGGGGTCTTTGATCTTCTCCCCCTCCGCATCTGTTCCCATCGCCAGGTCCTGGGGCAGGGGTAGAAGAGGAATAGAAAAGGTTGTTAAATACTCCCATTATATCCACTGTAACCACAAATACTATTATATCCACTGTAACCACAAATACTATTATATCCTAGCGAAGGAGCCTTTTCTGCAGTTTCCTTGGGTTGTCTTACCTGTTCTACACGACACAGCTTGTCCACGGTGCCCTGGTAGCGGTTCATACAGTCCTCAGCCAGGTGGAGGTGGGTAGAGTACTGGAAACAAGGAGGAGGTGGTCACAACCCTCTGCGGTTAGTTTAGTGTTACGGTTGGGGTCGCCATTTCCCTGGTGACTCCTTAGTGCCTCCCTCTGGCGGCCCTTAGTGGCTTGGGACACTACTACACTCCCTGTTCCTCTCCTCGTTATGGACTAATGTGTGTCACCTGTGTCTGTTTGGCACTTGTGTATTTATGTCCTCCCTTCCCGGCACTCCCGGGAAGGGAGGACATAAATCACTGTGTGTGTGTGTGTGTGTGTGTGTGTGTGTGTGTGTGTGTGTGTGTGTGTGTGTGTGTGTGTGTGTGTGTGTGTGTGTGTGTGTGTGTGTGTGTGTGTGTGTGTGTGTGTGTGTGTGTGTGTGTGTGTGTGTGTGTGTGTGTGTGTGTGTGTGTGTGTGTGTGTGTGTGTGTGTGTGTGTGTGTGTGTGTGTGTGTGTGTGTGTGTGTGTGTGTGTGTGTGTGTGTGTGTGTGTGTGTGTGTGTGTGTGTGTGTGTGTGTGTGTGTGTGTGTGTGTGTGTGTGTGTGTGTGTGTGTGTGTGTGTGTGTGTGTGTGTGTGTGTGTGTGTGTGTGTGTGTGTGTGTGTGTGTGTGTGTGTGTGTGTGTGTGTGTGTGTGTGTGTGTGTGTGTGTGTGTGTGTGTGTGTGTGTGTGTGTGTGTGTGTGTGTGTGTGTGTGTGTGTGTGTGTGTGTGTGTGTGTGTGTGTGTGTGTGTGTGTGTGTGTGTGTGTGTGTGTGTGTGTGTGTGTGTGTGTGTGTGTGTGTTCCTGCGCTGTTATGTTTCTGCCTTGCAGAGAGAGTTGTGAGCTGCTCTAGTTGTTTTAGCACAGGAAGAGGGTTTCTTCCTGTGGCTGTTCATTAGATTCCTGTTCCAGTAAAGTGTCTTTAGTTGTGCCAACCGCTGCCTGCTGTCGTCAATTTGTCCTCACCGCACCTGGGTCCGCATCCCACACTGACCTGTTACAGTTTAGTGTTTACTGTTCAGACAGAATGCTGTATTCTGCAACCTGTGCATGACACACTTTAGCACCCCGAGGGTTCCACACATTTAGGTCTATTGTAAAGGCTGTCACTGTAACATCATACCTTTAACTACATTTCATCTGTCATTTGAGGACTGGTTCTTTGGTCATGGGGGGTGAACTCTGCGATAAAGATCCTATTGTCATCCTCTTACCTTGCTCAACTCTTTCTGATACTGGGGCATCTTCTTCAGCATCTGTGCCAGGTCTTTCATTGTGGTCTGCAGCACACACACACACACACACACACACACACACACACACACACAGTAACTCAGACAATTGTGTAAATCTTGCAATAATGTTAATGGGAAATGTCCATATTCCACCATCAGGGAGGGAATATACATAGGGATACATCTCAGCTCAGTGATGCAGTCTAAAAGTGTGTTTCTGGACTCTACCTTCTCTCCAGTGTTCATCTTCTTGCTGGCAGAGAACTCTTTCAGGGAGCGGGTCACGGACCTGTTTGAGTGGTGGGAGGGAGGGATAGACAAAGAAAGAGAGAGGAAGAAAGGAGAGAACTGTTCAATAACCATGTACGTCACACAGTTCCTGTAAACACGGTGTGTCCTTGTGACAGAAATAAAGAGCCCTGAACAAAAGCCTATCGATTTACAGAAGCTAAGTGTGTGGGTCGGAGATTTGGGAGCCTCCTGTCTGTTGGAGAGACTCACGTGGACACTTCTGCAATGTGTTTGTGCCTCAGACTCATCCACAGGTCATCATCCTCATCCAGCAACACTTCCTTCTCCCTGGTCTCTCCCATTCCACTGGTCTCATACCTGTCCAGGGGGGGAGAGAGAGAGAGAGAGAGAGAGGTTACATATCATCCTCTTCTCCCCTTCAGTATCTCTCCCTGTGTCTGTCTGTGTAATCCGTAGTGTGTAGAGAGACAGAGAGAGAGCGAGAGAAACAGACAGCCAGACAGTAGGCTACTACAATCATCCTTTCCTGAGAGAGGGAGGGAGTCAAACAAAGAGAGAATGCAATGACAGATGCCGTACGGTACGATAGACTCAAACACAAACAGAGAACAACCCTGTCGCCAGCAGAAGGACATCTAACGTCCTAACGAACTCAACCGGACTGAAACACGACTCCTAAGAGAGCCTGAGAGACCGGTTTCCCGGTGTGTTTACCTGTAGACGTCGTTCTCGATGCCCAGCAGGTCGTAGCCCATGGCCTGGAGGGTGAGCTCATGCAGGACGGGGGACACAGGGTCAAAGCCTCGGTCCAGGATCAACATCTGAGAGCGAGACTTGTCAGGACCCTACACACAGAGAAAGAGAGAGCCAGGAGGGGTGGGGGGAGGGGTGGGGGGGGGTATGAGTTAACAGTGTTTTATATGATTCATGTCAGATGTCACTATTCTGAGGTCAAAGTGTGGTGACAACAGCTCCCCTGCCTCACCTCTCCCATGGTGGGGTCGTCTGCCTTGTAGCCGTCCAGTTTGGACTGAACCATCTGGGCCAGAACGGCACAGTCTTTGTACTCCCTGAGTCAGGCCAGACAGACAAGAAAGACATAGGCACAGACAAGATGGACAACAGATGGACCGTTTAGTTTCCTGTCGGACATAGACGTACTGTATAATCAGACCTGGTTTGAAGCGATATTTGTCCTCTCTCCCCTGTCTCTCACCCTCTGTATCGTACACCAGGGTATTCCTTCAGGGTGCTGCAGAGCGTCGCGATCTGCTCGGCACAGCGCTCCAACATGTTGTTCTTGACATCCGCCTTATAGGGGCTGTAGAAGTCTTGGAAGGCATCGGATTTGTCTAAGGAGAACACCTGCACACAGAGCGGTGATACGGATATCACAACACACGCGGGACAGTATAAGGTGGGCTAATCTATACTGATCATATTGGAACAACTTCAATGTTGTTTGATCTAAACGAAGCTAAAACAGCCACCTCAGATTTGGAATGGAGATCCTAAAGACCTCTTCCTTCCCACTACCCCCTTGTACAGTTTCTCGACTGTAAATCTTGTGTGCATGGAAGTAAGTCTTCCTTCTTCTAGCATTATGACTGCCAGTGGCCCCTGGTCCTAGCATATATTTGTTTTTCTTTTGATGTATAGATGATTCACTCAATTTAGACAAATGTACTTTTTGTAAGTCGCTTAGGATAGAGGCGTCTGCTAAATGTCTAAAATGTCAATGCAAAACATGTAACCTCGGATCCCTGAAACTCGGGGGTACTCAACAACCCACCAGAGCCAGACGTCAACATAACTACCGTATGTCAGTGAGAGTAAGGTTGGGCAGGAGAGGTAGGAGGAGGTTGACTAGTCAGCATGGAGGGGGCACTGTGGGTGTGTGTGGATGTGGGTGACATCATCTAATCCTCTTTCACACTATTGCTCAATAAAAACAGATGGCATGGGCCAGGCAGCTGGGACATTTGTTCATGATCATGGTTCAAATGCAAACAACGGCTGCCCATTTTTTACCATCTCACATCCTATATATATTTTTTATTTTATTTTTCATGCATCGTGACCCCTCCCCTTTAGCTCAACCTATGTTGTGTGTGTGTGTGTGTGTGTGAGAGTCAGGCCAGCCTTTTCTCTCTCAGCACCTCCACACGAACCCATCTGTTGAGGGTCACACGAAAACACGACCCCTCTGTCACACACTCCTCTCTCACCCTCCCATTGGCTGCTGGACAGTGCCGCTTCCTTGTCAGCCAATGAGACGAGGGATTAGAGGCGGGTGGCCTACTGTACTGTGTCTCACACCCCTCCCCTTCCCAGGATTAATTCTAGAGGACAACAGCAGAGGGGATTGGAGGCAAAGCCATAGGGCCGGCTAAAGCCTCTCTGGAACATTCTATCAGGAGACAACTCCAGCTCATTCAGCACCCCCCCCCACACACACACACACACACTCTCCCAATCTCTGGGGGTTTCCTCTGTGTCCTCGTCTGCCCATCCCCCAGTGACAATCCCTCTGGCCCTCCTCCACGCTGCCCCTCCTCCCTTCCAAGGCCCAGACAGTCTCTCACCTGTGACTCATAGGGCAGGAAGGCGATGTGGATCTCAGTCAAGGTCTTCATGGCTTTGGAGGCGCGGGACTTCGTCAACAGATTGAACAGCGAGTCTGGGATTGCTGTCGAGGGTGGTGGTGGTGAGAGAAAGATCGGGTGTAAGGAGAGAGAGAAATGGAAAGCGATACACAAATATGTCTGAAACAATAATATTATGGTTGTGGCAAAAAAAGGGCGTCCAGGGGTCCGTTTCACTAACGGTGGCTTAATATAGCGGCGCTATAATTAAATGCGGCGCTCAGGGACCTCGAGATTGGTATTCAAGCCTCAGGTGATTCCTCGAATGAGGATCAGCCTTGTGTCATCAGTGTTCACAGAAGACAGGCTTACAAATCTTCGATATGGGCGCGTGCACGCAGACATAAAAAGCCCTGAAGTGTCGATCTGTCGAAATGAAGATACTCCACTCTGCAGGGGTACTACATTTGCGCAGCATTCCGAATTATTGATTTTTATGAAGACGGAAAAATAAGATGTAAAATAGTGCAATACTGCCGCAATTAACAAGGCGAGGGAAATGGTTTGGCAAGAAATTGCTGACCGATTAAATGCGTAGGTCATACTAGCCCCAGTTATTGTTATATGTTCATATTTTAATAAATGAATATTGCTACTGTGGTGATATCCGCAGCAGGCTACAAACCATCATATCGCCACAATGGCGTAGTGGTATTGACTGCTGCCATAGGATTTATTCGACATTTTATATCAGTGGTTCGAATCCCTCTTCAGGCGCACTTTTTACTGCATTTCGTTGTCTGAATCTAATCTAAAATCTCATCTAAAAAAGTATTGTAGGCTATAAAATTATGGTGCAGGCTAATTTACAAGAACTGACACGATTACAATGGTGTTTGAAACCTTTGCATGAAATCTTCGGTTAAATGTAAAAAAAAAAAAAATGAATGACTTAGTCAAGTCTCGAACTCTCAACCTTTGGAACTCGAGTCCACAGCCTTAACCACTACGCTAGCTAGACCGCTGTCATGACGGCAATGCAAGTTGAGACAATTACTTCTTTTTTTTTTTACACTCTTTTCTTTATCTATCTATCACACTTTCAAAATATCAAGTTATCTATCACACAATCAAACTATCTATCGATCGATCACACTTTCAAAATATCAAGTTATCTATCACACAATCAAACTATCTATCGATCGATCACACTTTCAAAATATCAAATTATCTATCTATCACACAGTCAAACTATCTAATCTATCTATCTCATGTGAAGTGGGAACTAATATTTCCTAAAAGACACATGAGGAACTTTCGTTCAGGGTTTAGTTTCCGCCTGTGAGCCTTTTTTGACGCACGGATGACTATAGCCTGTGTTTTAGCCTGGTCGGGACCAGGCTAATTATATCTGACTCAGAAGGAGCTCAACCAAGCAGCGAATTATTTGAGCCACATTGATGGCACCGAACGCAAGCTAACATTTTCGAGGCTTAAAACTTTATCGAGGCTTAGACCTTTATCGAGCTTCATGGAATAGGGCCCTGGTATCTGCTTGTCTTGTTCCCAGTAACTCACCGTCAGTGAAGAAGGCGTGTGCTCCTCTGTATCTGGGAGAACTGGGGTCTCTGAAGTCGTCGATGAGTCCCTCCACTGACTAGGGAGAGGGAAAGTGAGAGTATTCTTCCTAAAAATGCTGCACAAGTGATAACCTACACTACAGTGTGTTGTGGAGGAGACGTCAATACCATGCTCGAAAACGTCAACATGGGTGATAAAGGCAGTAGTGTACAAAGCGTGGAATAATACAGGAATGGATGAACTGGATAAACATGAGAATACCTCATCAGAGGGTGTGAGAAGGTAGATGGCCTCCATGCTGGGGATAGGTTCGCGTTTTTTCATGATATCTTCTACAACTGGGGAGGAAAGAAATGCACGGTCGTTCAGCATGCCAAAGTCATGATTCCTCGTCTAGTAAGCGATGCCGAGAGGGTGGTACTTACTGGTGATGCCCTGTGACATGATATCTGTCATCTTACAGCAGGACGATATCATTCTCATACTCAGCTTGTCCACGACCAGCACCTGGTTAATATGAGTAATAATAATTAGAATTCTTATAAATAATAATGATTAATAATAATGTACTACTACTACTAATAATAATATATGTTCTACCACACATACATTCAAGGCCAATACAATATAACCTTCCATACCTTCCATTCTCCCTTTTTGTGCACCTTCCGGATGACATCATTCATAATCTCTGTAAAAAGAGAAATCATTATTAATAGAACAACAACTATTTTGTGATCAAGAAGTGCTGTTATTGCACCTCATGCTGTAATGTTTCATGTAAAAAGAGCCTGCCAGACACTGCAACCAGGCGCTGGAGCTTTTCTTCAGTTTGAGGGAGTAACAGACGGCGTTGACAGAGAGGGCACAGTTGACATAAATGGCCTCATGTGACGGGTGTGAATGGGCATGTCATAGAGCACGGCACGCTAATGATACACTCATTATACCTCCTAGGTGTCTGGGAACCTGCCGTTCCCTAATGGAACCATTTGGAAGGATGACCTCAGACATCACTGAGCACATCTCTGTGCATCTCAGCATTTGGACTGTGTGTCAGTGACGAGGCGATATGACCACGGATCTTTCATCTTAGCGAGAGATTCTAACAGTTTCTTTTCATTCTGGCCATCTAAATCCTTTCAGACAGGAAGTAGAGGTAGAGATGTAAACACGCGCGCACGCACACACACACACACACACACACACACACACACACGCACACACGTTTTTGAAGGAATGCTACTGCTCCTCTGATACAAATATGTCATCATCCAGATGCCTGTCCATGGGGGGGCCTGGCATAGTGAAGAAGGGGAAGGATAAGCTCCAAATATATGGTTTAAAAAGACGACCTATTCTGCTGGAGTGAGAGGGACATAGCAATCACAGGGCCTAATCTCCTCCCAATCCTCTTACACCACAGGGCCGCTATTTCTGGGCTCTTTCTGTGGCACAGGATGTAGCATCACAGACAAGCATGTTGACTCAAACACCACACACACATGCACACATGCACGTAGACACACACGCAAGCATGTATGTGCGTGCGCACACACACACACACACACACACACACACACACACACACACACACCCACACTGTTTACAGTACCCCGCATTGGTCTAAAAATGCCATAACCTGTCGAAACTGATCCTCTTTGACCAACTAAAAGCCAAAGGGAAACGAGTCTGCAACATAAACAGCGTGGAGACTAGATGTGGCTAGACAAGAGCTCTGGGGTGCGCTCCTGGAAACCATAACAGCTACAGGATATCTCAGGTTTTAACCTCTAGTGATGCCTAGTCTACGGTGTCCGGCCAACCGTCAGTACTGTATCTTCTATCACCAAATACTGAGAGAGAGGATATCAACAGAACACTGGGAGCAACATGCCATGACCATGGAACAATCCATGGGGAACATTGCTCCATGAGAGAAAGAGGCAATAATGGATTCCCATGGATTGTATGAATTGTATTGTATGAAGGATTGTATGAAGATTCTATGAGGTATTTCCTTTATTTCTGACAGGTTTTCCCCATAGTCCTTGCCAGAAATGTAAATGACCATCGTCATTTGATGAAAGACACAATGAAGAACTGTGTGATAAACAAAGGTTACCTAAGGTCGATACAAACAGGTAAAAAGAGAGGTTTTACGCACATCCAGACGAGTCACAGGATCAGGACAAAAAAAAAAAATACTTAGGGGGAATGTCCGGCCAAACTGTCATGCTGCTCCCGTAATTAAATCAAGACGGTGACACAAATCGTCAACCGTCTTCATTAAGTCACTAAAGCAGCATGACAGTCTGACTTTGTTTGTCCTGCTCCTGTGTGTGTGTGTGTGTGTGTGTGTGTGTGTGTGTGTGTGTGACGACTTTGGATGTGTGCAAAACTTCTCTTCCATCTAAATAACAAGATAATGCATACGGTGATGATACAGAATCATGCATACACACACACACACACACACACACACACACACATTCATAATCCTTCTAGAATTGAAAAACACCAAAACAACAAAAAGGTATCTTGGCCTTGTCTGTATGCCAACAAAACGCCTTTAGGATTAGGAGCAAACCAACGTGGGGACTGGCAGGGGGAGGCAGGGTGATCAAAGGATCCAGATACTGTACAGTACACACCAGTACCAAAACAGTAGGACCCTCATGTACTGTATGGCTCAATCAGAATGTCAGTTAGCCCACCATGACAAGCAGGTGCTGATGCTGAATTTCAGAGGGCTGGGTGAAAAGGAGGCTGAGGCTACTCAAGACACCCTCACCCCAGATCCTAGCCCCACCCTATCTCACCTCCACCCTAGGACAGACATACACTTGAGTTAGTGACAGAGAATACCCACACAAGCATCCCACCCTGGTTGTAACATCACTGTTCACCACTCACTATCTGTCTACCCCTTCCTTATTCCACAAAATACTTGGCCAAACAAGAACATCCACGTATGTCCTGGTAATGACATGGACCATACTTTATTTTATTTACATGAGTAACACACACACACACACACACACACAGACACACACACACACACACACACACACACACACACACACACACACACACACACACACACACACACACAACCCCCTCTCTCTCTGTGTGCGTAATGGCGCATCAATGCGCAATAGCTGTGGACTGCTTGCGCAAGGGGAGTAGGGGACCACCTCGTGCGCAAGGAAGACTTTTAAAACAAGGTTGTATAACTAGAACGTAACTAGAACGCGGTGTATACCCAATGCGTTACAGCCCAGGGTAAAACTGTGTAACTGTCGGCCTAATGGAATACAATTCCCTCAAATCACATTTCAAGACATGTCACATTTCAGATTACCACACTCTTTCTTTTACACAAAACTACTAGCTGGATTGACTATTCACATAGTAGAAACAAATTCATCTTCAGTGATGGCATGAGTAAAACCACAGTGGGCTCGTGTTCTATCTCCATAGCAGCGCTCACTGAGGAGGATGTCAATTGAAGCACTTAATCCGCAGGGACTAAGATTAGTGTGTGGAATTATGCGAAACAAGAATTCGCTGCTGCAACTCACAACAAATGCCACTATGCAGAAGTCTATACAT
Source organism: Nansenia antarctica (assembly GCF_963989245.1). Taxonomy (NCBI): domain Eukaryota; kingdom Metazoa; phylum Chordata; class Actinopteri; order Argentiniformes; family Microstomatidae; genus Nansenia; species Nansenia antarctica. The sequence goes on from NC_137690.1 coordinate 25,032,779, forward strand.
GATTGAAATATAGACGTTACCCAAATCGAAACACACAACAATAAAAAATACAAATAAATAAGACGAATATATTTAATATTGTCTAAACTCTGCCACGCGCAACACCGAGAACCGAAAGTTTTTACGCACGTTGCTAATGTTATGCAACGCAATATTGTACTTGTATTGTACTTCTCGAGACGTCTTTTGTCTTAATAATGTAGGCATAATCTATAATGATATTTGAATAAATATACAACTAACCAAATGTATCAAATGATCCATCAAACTGCAGTTTGGAACACACTAAATTGTCTATGGATTGAATGCATGAAGGCATAACCGCGCTGAGTATTACAGATATTATCCATTTGTAAAGAGAAAATAAAGAATTATCATTAGATATGAGTAAACATCCTTACTTTCACAAACGATGGCTTTTAGTCCGAGTGGTGCCATGATGATGCTTCTGTCCCCCTCTCTCTCTCCCTCAACCAAGCCCTTCCTCCGCTGATACTGTGGGGCCTCTCCGGGTTACAACATCACAGTGATTGCAGCGCCAGGAGGAAGGGACGTTATTGCGTCGAAAATAATCCCCCCACGCCTCCGCCGGTAGAACCATGCCGATTTAAACTTTGTTGTTTGGCTCATTAGAGTCTCTGGGTCATTTTTTTTTAATAGGGTGCCTTTTCCGTCCCCAGTACAAATCATGTTGTATTTTGTCTAAATTTGGACAAATACTAATTCCCTTCGTTTTTTCATGTATAGTCAATTGTTACTTATTATGAATACAATGATATGGGCTTCTAATTTTTTTTTTTTTACATTTTAAAGATGTAAATGGGATTTTGCCATGTCCCCAGTGTTGTTCGTTCAACTTCAATCTAAAAAATAACTAATAAAAACGTATACATTTCGAAATAATATTATTATTATTACATTTTTCTGAGCAATATCTATTGAATCAAATATAGTTTTTATCCCCCCCAAAATAAATTGGTACAAAAGATTAAGGTGGTATGTTTGTCCCTGCGGTCACTGTCCACCCTGTTGAGCTGTGTCCCTTTAAAAAACAAAACATATTTCTCAATCACATCACTCTCATGAGGTGACATCACATCAGTGGAGGGAAATTCAAATGTGGTAAGCTGTGTGATTTTCTACCTCTTTTACCATCTGATTTTGATGTTTTTATCAAGTGAGTTTAATGTGGTTGACCATAACGTGTCCACCTTGTTAGGCCTAAATATTGAGGATATCAATCAAATTGAATAATTTCAAAAAAGTGTTTAGTGCAAATTAGATTCCTAATCAAGTATTCATGGTCATGCTAGGCATTATGCTAACACAGGCATGCTAAAGGCTACATTTAACTCAAAATGTCCACCCTGTTAGTGTCCACTCTGTTAGCCCTATTCAACTAACAGAGGGTATTCTAAATAAAATACAATTTACTGTAGGTGCCTGAGCTCGACCACTATGTTTTTCAGCAAGCTAGATATGTCCTTTATATAATAGAACATTAAAATATAGATAAATCAACAATGTATTAAGTTATGAAGTCCAAATGGCACCCTATAAAAAAACGACCCCTCTGCATACTCATATTCATATTCATAAACTAATCAAATGTATTATTAAGAAAATTAACATTGTCAACTTTCATTCCATGCAAAACTGCATTATAAGAAAGAGAGAGAGAAAAAGTAAGGAAATCGAAAGGCTTATAATTCTTTCATCAGATGTATACACACCAATCATCATGAAGTGCTTCGAGAAACTAGTCCGGCCCCACATAGTCACACGCCTCCCGCCCAACCTGGATCCATACCAGTTCGCCTACAGAGCCCACAGGTCCACAGAGGACGCCATCGCGACGACTCTCCACTCCACTCTATCCCACCTGGAGAAGGGAAACAGCTACGCGAGACTGCTCTTTGTGGACTTCAGCTCTGCTTTCAACACCATCCTTCCAGACAGGCTAGTGACCAAACTACTAGACCTGGGACTATCACACTCTATATGTGCATGGATCAAGGACTTCCTGTCCGACCGCCCCCAGAGGGTGCGGGTGGGCTCCCACACCTCCCCAGCCCTCAGACTCAGCACTGGGTCCCCCCAGGGCTGCGTGCTAAGCCCCATCCTCTACAACCTCTACACCTACGACTTCACCCCCGTCCACCCCAGCAACTCCATCGTAAAGTTTGCAGACGACACCACCGTGGTGGGCTGCATCTCGGGGGGGGACGAGGCGACGTACAGGGATGAGGTAGAGCAGCTGAGCAAGCTGTGCAAGGTTAACAACCTGCTGCTGAACCAGTCAAAGACCCAGGAAATCATCGTGGACTTCAGGAGGAAAAAATCTGAGGTCCAGCCCCTGCTCATCGACGGAGGGAGCGTGGAGAGAGTCTCAACCCTCCGATTCCTGGGGGTGCACATACAGGATGACCTGTCCTGGAAGAACAACACAGCAGCCATCATCAAGAAGGCACAACAGCGGCTCTTCTTCCTGAGAGTCCTCAGGAAAGACCACATCGGACAGGAGATGCTGGTGGCCTTCTACCGCTGCGCAGTGGAGAGCATCCTCACCTACTGCATCTGCAACTGGTTCTCCAGCTGCACAGCTGCAGAGAGGAATGCGCTACAGAGAGTCGTGAGATCGGCCCAGAAGATCACCGGCGCCCCCTCCCCTCTCTGGAAGAGCTGTACAACACACGCTGCCTCAGGAAGGCCTCCAAGATCTCCAGAGACCCATCCCACCCTTGGTACGAACACTTTGCTCGGCTGCCCTCGAACAGGCGGTTCAGGACCATGTTCGCAAGGACAAACAGACTGAAGCTCAGCTTCTACCCCAGGGCCATTCAGGCCCTGAACACAGCAAAGACCTAGGTTCTGGGCCCTGGACAGTCTGGACGGATTGATGGCAGCTGCTGGATTGAAATCAGGTGTAGTGCTGAGGCACAAATGTGTACATTTCAAGCCTGCAAACTGCGACACTTTAAATGAATGTGCAATAACACTATGTGCAATATGACAACCCTAGGGTACATAAGGTTCAGAGAATAGGAAATGTTAGAATAGGTATAGCATAGCATAGAGTACAGCACAGTGTTTTATTTGTATAGTATAGTATAGTGGATAGTGTACATAGCCTTTATTTATGTAAACCAGCTCCTTTCCCTTCTTGGTTTTTAGTATTTTTTTCTTTCCTAGCACCAGGGGAGCCCCCCCCCCCTCCCAAATTCCGTTGTTTGGTACCTGTACTATATCAATGACAATAAAGACCATTCATTCATTCATTCATTCATTCATAAAGATCATTCATTCAATTTTTGCATCTTTTTCCATATGGGGTTGAACCAGGGACCTGCAGGTGAGACAGGCCGTTTGTGTGTTTGGGTGTTTGAACCTCTTGAACCTCTTGTATTTATGCCACAGACATAAACCGTTATACCAACAGGACATCCTTGTGGTAGGAGGGCTACATCTGCTGGAATGACCTCATCACGAGAGCGTGATTCCAAAACCAACCAACCTCTGTTACATTTGGATGCACTCAAAATGTATCCTTCCTCTCTCCCTTCCTTGAGCGATGATAGGGACACGCACAGGCAACGCACATTTTGACCTATCCAACTATATTGAATCAGTGGTTCACTTCAAAGAAGGGTGTTAGGAAGGATGCATGTTTAAAAGTGTTGGAACAAGGCCTCTGGATAGATGTCCCAGGGCTGCACAGGGTCAAGACCCTGTAGGCCTCTGTCTCCCAGATGCTGTTGATGTGACCAGTCAGTCACCTTATCCTTGTCTTTGTCTAGTAGATAGATCACACGATAGATGATGTCTAATATGTTAACCTCTTCTGCTGAATGTCCTGTCTGACTAATTTCCACCTAAAAGCCAGAACCCAAACTAAACTGCCTATAACATTATACATATGATGATCAGATCAAAAGCAGGATGCCATTTGATGACAAGGAGATAAAGTAATCAACAATCAAATTAAGAATTTAATTAAAGCAGAATTTAGGACCAATTAAGGTTTAAGTGGTTATATTAACTGTCTGCATCGTCTGTTTACTTCCTCCAGGGCTCCTCTGACACTCCCAGTGGCCCAGACGTGTCGCTCGTGGACACACCAGTGCTGCTGGCCATAAAGGAGAGGTACTGCATGCGGCCTGTGAACCAGGGGAGGCCGGTGGAGGTAGAAATCGGAGGACGGGCTCATTGTAACGCATGGAACGGATGTGGAATGGTGTCAATCATGTATTTGTGTATTTGACGCCCTGTGTGTTTGCTACCATTCCTCGTTCCATTCCATGCGTTGAAATGAGCCTGTGCTCCGATCTCTACCTCTACCAGCCTCCGCTGGTGTGAATGCTCTTCTGTCTCGTCGTAGACTACTGTAACTCTCTTCTCTACACCATCTCCACACTACCCCCTCTTAGCTTAGAGAACTGTGCTCAGTGACCTTCACTGTCCAACACAGAACTGGCCTTACAGAGGACATCCTTACAGAGGACATCCTTACAGAGAACATCCTTACAGAGGACATCCTTACAGAGGACATCCTTACAGAGAACATCCTTACAGAGGACATCCTTACAGAGGACATCCTTACAGAGGACATCCTTACAGAGGACATCCTTACAGAGAACATCCTTACAGAGGACATCCTTACAGAGGACATCCTTACAGAGGACATCCTTACAGAGGACATCCTTACAGAGGACATCCTTACAGAGGACATCCTTACAGAGGACATCCTTACAGAGAACATCCTTATGGCTTTCTTGGGTTTTTATCCTGTTAGTTGACCTTGTATGTAATATGTACTTTCATGTACCTACTCCTGCAAATCTTCTAATAAAGTTTTCAATCAATCAATCAAAAAGGGAATAGGGAGAAGGGCCTCAGGCTTGTTTCTGGACGGGGCCCTTTATCCGGAAGTGAGAGCTAAAATGTTTTTCACTTTTTTGTCCACTGAAATAACATATTTGTTCTAATGTCTAACGTGTCCGTCTTTCTCCTACAGAAGGGCAGACAACCCAGGATATGACATCTTCAGTGCCATTCAATTGAATGGGAAAGTGTGTCCAAACTTTTGACTGGTACTGTATATATGAAGAGGTTATAGCTAGCTAACTATGATTTATCATAAAAAAGAATGAACAGAAAGTTTTAGCCAAAACTAGGGCCGGTGGAGGGGGGCAAGTGAACTAGTCACATTGGACAGACTACCAAAACAGCCAAATAAATGACAGAAAAAGTGATAGATGTCTCTCTGTCTCCATTGCGTCCCCTTTTTCACCCTTCCTGGTCTCCTCTCTCCCCCTCTCTGGCGCCCCCAGCTGGACATGCATCCACGGCAGCACTCTCTCTGTAACATCTGTGCCGCTGGGAGTCTGGAGCCTGCATAGCTGCTTCTGGAACATGGAGCGAAAATCAACCCCCTGTTTCACAGCCCTCACCGCCTCCACCCTTCATGAGGCCTGCATACAGGGTACAATAGAGATACAGGAGTCAGGCGAACAGGAGGAGGAATACACGGGTGAGGGGGATGAGATGAGAGTAGAGGGTAAGTTTGGTGGGAAAAGGGTTTTTGACTCGGGATGGAATGGTAAGACCAGTAAAAGTGGGGTGTGACCAGAGGAAAGGTGGTGAGGTAAAAAATAACTGCAAAAGGAGATACAGAGGCAAGAAGGGTAAGGATGCAAGAGGGGAGATTAAACTGCAGAACATGTGAGTTTATGTACTGGCTAAGTGTCTGAGATGATCTGTGTGTTTTGAAGATGTTCTGTGTAAAATCAACCATATGGAACCATATGGATAGGAGACATGTCATATGTCTTCACATCAGGTAATCCAGACGTAGTGAAGCTAATGATAGCTTACAGAGTGTTCCTGGAGGCCTAAGACATCTACTTTGGTACCCCTCTTCACACAGCATCTGCCAAGGGACATGTGGACTGTGCCAGGGAGCTGCTCAATGTAGGTGAGGAGGAAGAGGAGCAAGAGGAATATGAAGAACAGTTGTAAGCAAATCACATTTACATTTTTGACCAGTGACACTCTACTCTCATACCAGTGACCAGTGGTACTCTACACATGATAATGTAGACATGGTAGTGCATGGTATTACAGTATGAGGTATTACAGTATATGGTATTACAGTAAATTAATATAAAAGTGAATATACATGTGATGATATGTATGAGTATGATATGTACAGAACAGGGCAATTAGGTCTTGAGGTATGTAACATATAATCAGATGTAAAATTAAAGATCAATACAATAAATATTGTATGTGCCAATGGTATGTGACAATGCCTGTATTACTGACTCTGGCAATCTGATAAAACGTTTCCAAACAACTTTAACATTTGTTTGTTAACCCTAGGTGCCAAGGTGAAGGCTGCCAAGTACCATGATAGCTCTCCACCACACAGCCAGAGTAGAAATAATGGACACGATTGACCTGTTGGTGCAGTTTGGGGGCAACGTTTATGCCAGAGACAACCTGAACAGAAAGCCCAGAGACTACACCAAGCCTGGATCTCCTACTGAACTCTGCTTGACGTTTTATGAGAGTAAGTGTCAATGTGCTATAATTAGGATATTCAATTGATTTTCTTTCCAAATAATCTCAGGAACCGGGTACAGCGTCCCTCATAACAGCAGCCAAAGATGAATGATTGTATATGAAGTGTATGGCCATTGTTTTATGAATTTATGAGGGGTTGGTGTGTGATGCGGACCCAGGTGCGGTGTAGGACAAAGTGACGACGGAAGGCAGCGGTTGGTCCCTTACTGGACTTCCTTTGCTAAAACAAATCAGAAATTATAAATTAAACATACTGTACATTTAATCATTCTGCTCCCCCCCTGTTATTTTTATGTTAAATGGCATTAATCCCAGTTACATGAATCTTTCTGGCAAATATGAAGCTGTGACTTTCCAAAGTGTTAACCATAGAGCAGGGCATAATACAGGACATATTAGGTAGTAGGCTATATGTAGCCTACTTGAAATCAACTTCATTAATGCTTCTGGACTAAGTGTATTAGCAATGGAATGACAGTGATGTGATCTACTGTATTGAAATAATCAGAGACATAAAGCTATCTAGGAAATATGAAGCAGTAGTATATGTATCGTCGATGTATAAAGAATCAGAATCTCGCCGACTTCCGAGGTCATTTTAAGCAAAAGTATTTGGCCAAATGAGCTATTATTTTCAGGGATAGGACACTCGTAGCCACTATGGCGAGTGTTTCTTTGACTGAAGTGACTGGCGAATTCTCAAAATGGCTTCATGTGATTGGACGAACAAATCAGCCCTGGACTCAATGCACGGTGAGGCCAGGCCTCCCTTGCCCACCCATTTTCAGTGATTTGGCCAATCACATATTGCCATGAATTTTTTTTGCATTACATTGACTTCTATGAGAAACCACTTTCCTGGGGGAGGCCTGGCCTCCCTCAATACAAACAGATAGGGATTTTGGCCTGTAGGTGCTTTACAATTGCAATATTGGGTTTTAGCCATGGAAAAATTCAGATTTATGAACAAAACTGAAATAATATTAATATTAAAACAATTTAAATATGTTTTTTGTTAAATAAATAAATAAAATAAATATAATTATTGCTTTTTTAATCTCTCTCTCTTCTCTCAAATTATTGGGGAGGCCAGGCCTCCTCCACCTCTATGGAGGAGCATCCACTGCAGTGTACTACAGCACCAGAGTACCAGTGTACTAAAGCACCAGAGTACCAGTGTACTAAAGCACCAGAGTACCAGTGTACTAAAGCACCAGAGTACCAGTGTACTACAGCGGTAGAATGACAGTTCAATCGTTTTTTAGACTGGGATCTATTCATACAACAAGGGACACAGCACTTTCCCGTTTTTCCCATATTTGTCAGCGTCTTTGAGCCTCGGAAAAGCGCTATATAAATATAATTTATTATTATTATTATTATTATTACTGAGGCATTTCGAAGACAGCGCCTCAGCCAACTTTGGACCCGGAAACACGTCACGACTTAACAACCGAATACAAATAAAACTTGATTTGATTTGATTTGATTTGACTATTCTCCATTCATATTGAACTCAATCAATGTCTTTTAGTGATCTCATTACAAAACCAGAAGAGTGGGCTGTTAGATAGATTGGGGATAACACTACCAATATCAGCCCAACCATAAAGACTCCGCGCACAGCTACTGGGGTAATTCTGAATTTATTTGAATTAGGATCTGCGCATTTTTCACCGCTAGGGCCAACAGCGGCCCGCTCTCTTCCATACAGGGAAGACTGATAATCTGGTGTACTGGCGCCCTCTAGTGACCCAAACGTAAACTGCTTAAACATGAGGATTTTATATTGCAAATGAACACAGCCAGCCTGCAGCACCAACATGTACCACACAGTAACCCCGTAGCTAATCAGATAGAACATCGCATTTATGCTAATCAGTGCATCTCGTATTAAACACCCCTTCCTAAATTTCGTTGTTTGGTACCTGTACTATAGCAATGACAATAAAGACCATTCATTCATTCATTTAGAGCCCGAATGCTAATCAGTGCAATGCATCCTGTATCAAAAAGAATAGCCTGAATGCTATAATATCATTACAATGTGCTATCGTACATGCCACCAAACTGTGCAAACTGTAGTAAATATGCCGAAACACTTAAAGGTAAACATTATAACAATGATGGATAATAATTTAACTTACAGATATTGCCACTCAAAGGGTTGGAAATTAAACGATAACTAAGGATGCTGCAAGAATATTGATGCTGTAAAAAAATAAAATATAGTTTTCTTGTAGGGTTAATACATGGAAACCGTTCGATTACAACATAACTACACATAATTAGATGATCAAACGGTCCTTTGCTTTTTGAACACGTCCCAAAACGAAGGTATGTTTACATGTAAATGTCTCCCTAAAGCAGTAGCCTGCGGCAAACGAGAATAGTGAAATAGTGACTTTCAAAATAAACCTTTTTAATGGCTTCTGTGTCGTTCTGTGTGCTTTAAACTGCCCCCTGCGATAGACAGTCAGACGTGTTGTACATGTCTTTATTAGGATAACCCCTGGAGATGCATCATCTCGTTAGCCACGTATAGTGGCTACGTACATCAGTGGCCAATGTGTTTCTATATCTGTCGGATAAACGGGAGCGTTGACAGGTATGTAGGCCTACTTGAAATCAACTTCATCATGAATGTTTTTGGACTAAGTGTATTAGCAATTAAAATGACAGAGGGGTTGATCTGGTGTATGGAAATAATAAGAGACATAAAGTTATCCAGGAAATATGAAACAGTAGGTTAAGTAATTAGGTTCGTAAATTCGCCTAAGCGCACACTGGGTTCAACGTCGTAATAGAACCAAGTAATTTGATTGGACAAGAGGCAGTCAAGCAGACGGATGACGTCGAGATGACACTTGACGTCACACAACGCAGCTATAAAAAGAGCGCGGCTTCAGTCTGGCCACTAGTACGAATTCAGAGCTACGACGAGGTAAGCGCTCGTGGCCGAACTGAAGCTCGTTACCGTTGGAGATGTATTGTGTTTGTGTGTATTTGTGTTTTAAAATTGGCAAATAGTGGCAAATAGTATTTGTGATTGTTAAAATTGTAATTATAGAATTGTATATTTTTTATATTGTGTGTTTGTGTGTATTTGTGTGTTAAAATTGTAATTATAATAATTATATTTATATAATTGTATTATAATTTATATATTGTATTATAATTATATAATTATAATTTGTTATATTGTGTGTTTGTGTGTATTTGTGTGTTAAAATTGGCAAATAGTGGCAAATAGTATTTGTGATTGTTAAAATTGTAACAATCACAGCTAGAACCCTGTGGCTTTAATTCTTGTAATAGCCATCTAGTTGTGACATCACAATGTGCTGATGTCACTGGGTGAGTTATTGTGTCTGAGCTCAGGTTAGGTACAAACCACTGGTATAGAATAGAATAGAATACAGTTGCCTATACAATGAAATTGTAGTGGTTCTTCTGAAGGTGCAAAAACAGAAAACATATTCACTGCATATTCACAAACATATACACATATAACATATCACAAATATTACACACTAGACAATTAAAAAGCGAAAATGCTATAAAACAAGCTAAGAGACAATGAGGTCCGTGGTGTCAAGTGCAAATAAAGACAACAATCTAGCTGCTAGCATGTCCCAAGTACCAAGTTGACGGTTTATCCTGTGATGGCCTAGGCGTGACATCTTAAAAAAAAGATTTGGTTGTACCGAATGATAACAATCTATGCTAGTCCTATTTACACATCTTTGGGTGCAACATATAATATTAATGGAAAATGTGTTATGCATCATTTAACTTTTTAACTTTTTGCACTTCTGAAAACCTTATCCGTCATTGACCCATTTATGTATTGTATACAGTGTGTGTGTGTGTGTGTATTTATGTATTTTATATAGTGTGTGTGTGTGTGTGTTTGTGTGTGTATTGTATACAGCGTGTGTGTGTTTGTATTTATGTATTGTATACAGCATGTGGGTGTGTGTGTGTGTGTGTGTGTGTGTGTGTGTGTGTGTGTGTGTACACTGAGTAGAGATCAACGTGGGTCTTGTGTGTAAATTACCGGAGACTCTTGAGTTAGAGATTTGTGCATTAGAAATTTGCCTTGACCCATGAAAGTCTATGGGCTTGACCACTGTGAAAGTCTATGGGCTTGACGGCCCGCCTGTATTAATAGGATACAGCTTTTTGGCACGTTGCACCTGTCGTCATGATAACTGATGCTTCAATCACAATGTGATGTCAACACCAGTCACTTGTGCGGCTGAAACAGCCTCCCAGTCATCCGTGAACTCATAGTAATTATATAATAATAATATATAAATATATAATACATAATTTCACATTCTCTTCCTTGTTTTTCATATTGTAGACATGGATGATAATATATACAATATCAGTGGAAAATCGACGAGAAGTAGGCATAGGAAGATGGCCGACCTTATGCAGACATCTGACCGGTTACAGGCTGCTAAGAGGCTGAAGGAGGACAGCCCTGTTACTGTAAGTGTAACCATCACTATTAGCACACACGTCCCTGCAGTTATACCATTGTTGTGTTACCATGCAGCCATGAACGATGCCACACCTCCTCTGTTCTGTCCTGCAGGTCTCCTCTGTGGGCACAGCCGCCCCCATCCCGGCTGCCCCCGGGGACACAATCGACCCCTGGAGCTACGACCAGAGGCAGACTCGGGGGAAGCCGGAGCAGGACGACTGGGAGGCCACGGCGAAGGACAACCCTGTTACTGTGAGTGTAACCACTTTACATTTTTACATTTTTGGCATTTGGCTGATGCCTTATTCCAAAGTGACTTACAATCAGTACATTTGAGTAAGCAAGTGAGTCATCAATCCACCAGTCGTAGCAAACATTTTTAAAAATATTTATATACTGGAGAGACAGTACGGAGACCCCTGGTGTCACATGGTAGAAACATTTTTTTTTATGTGTGAATTCGTTCCCTCGGTTTAGTAATTCGTTCCCTCGGTTTAGTAATTCGTTAGGGTTAGGGTTAGGCCCTACGAGCCAGAATGATCGCAAGGATTAGGGTTAGGGTTAGGGTTAGAATCCTTGCCATCGTTCCTAACCCTAACGAATTACTAAACCGAGGGAACAGATTTACTAAACCGAGGGAACGGATTCACACATCAAATATTTTTTTCTACCATGTGACCCCAGGGGGGCTCCGTAAGACAGGAACGGCACAAGGTGGTCAATAGAAGTTTTTAGGGGACACAGTAGAGGGGAAAAGCGGGTGTCTTCAGGAGACGCAGTGCTGGGGGGCAGTAGATGTCTCAGGAGTAACCATCACTATTAGCACACACGTCCCTGCAGTTTTGCCAGTGTTGTGTAACCATGCTTGCCACCTCCTCCGTTCTGCTCCTGCAGTTCTATTTGGGTGACGAGAGAAAATGGCCAGGCGCCCAAGCCAAGACGGCAGGACCCCTGGCCCAGCGAGGAGCGCCCCAGGCCCAGAGACCAGCCCCTCTGGAGGTCATAGCTGCCCCTCAGGGAGAGAAGGCTGCCCCCCAGGCCCAGGGCGGAGCCCCCCAGGGAGCAGCCAGCCTGGAGGACCAACCCGGAGGTGTGTGTGTGTGTGTGTGTGTGTGTGTGTGTGTTTGCTGAGTAGAGATCAACGTGGGTCTTGTGTGTAAATTACCAGAGAGTCTTTTGAAGTTCAAACAGCCTCACAGTCATACATGAACTCATAGGGGATATGTCATTATATAATAATAATATATAAATATAAATGTTTTTTTATATTGTAGCAATGAACAGCAAGGCTCGGAGGAGGCAGGAGAGACTCCTTCAGCGGGCTGTTAGGCTGACGGCTGGACCATCGGTGTGGGACCTAGTGCCGGTAAGTTTTCTTGCTCTACTTCAGGTTTAAATAAGGGGGAATATTTGACATTAAATATTGCCGGCCTACCGGGAGAATTCCTGTGGGCTGTGGGCTGAGCGGGTAGGTGAGCGTCGCCCAGACGTCCTTGGAAGTTGACTTACATTACTTTGGCCTACAATTCTTTCATGTACAGGCCTACGTGCAGGTCTGTTTGGGTGACAAGACCACCAATGCCTCTGTGGCCATGGTTCTGTGGCCCATCATGGCCACCCCCAGGGACAACCAGGCCCAGGAAGCAGCCAGCCTGGAGGTCAAGGCAGCCCCTCAGAAGGAGAAGGCAGCTCCTCAGAAGGAGAAGGCAGCTCCTCAGAAGGAGAAGGCAGCTCCTCAGAAGGAGAAGGCAGCTCCTCAGAAGGAGAAGGCAGCGCCCCAGAAAGAACCAGCTGGACCATCGGTGGCTGGAACCAAGGCCAACTTGGGAGACCCACCGCAGGTAAGTTCTCTTGCTGTATTTCAGGAAGAAGCCCCCCTGGAGGTCCAGGCTGGACCCAAGGCCACCAGTGCCTCTGTGTCCACGGTTACCCCCATCATGGCCGCCCCCAGGGACAACCAGGCCCAGGAAGCAGCCAGCCTGAAGGACCAACCCGGAGGTGTGTTTCTGTGTGTGTGTGTGTGTGTGTGTGTGTGTGTGTGTGTGTGTGTGTGTGTGTGTGTGTGTGTGTACTGAGTAGAGATCAACGTGGGTCTTGTGTGTAAATTACCAGAGAGTCTTGAAGATTTGCACATAAAAAAATTGCCTTGACAAGTAAAAGTCTACGGGCTTGACGGCCTGCCTGTATTAATAGGATTGTTGTAACTTTATAGGGCCGGTTTCAGAGACAAGGCTTAAGCCTAGTCCTGGACTAAATCACACTTTCAATGTAAAATCTCCATTGAAGATGTTTTTTAGTCTAGGATTAGGCTTAAGCCTTGTCTGTGAAACCGGCCCTACAGGTTACATGATTAACTTTATAGGTTACATGATTAAATGTATATAGGTTACATGATTAACTTTATAGGTTACATGATTAACTTTATAGGTTACATGATTAACCTTATAGGTTACATGATTAACTTTATAGGTTACAGGATTAACGTTATAGGTTACAGGATTAACTTTATAAATTACATGATTGCTTTATAGGTTAGATGATTAACTTTATAGGTTAGATGATTAACTTTATAGGTTACAGGATTAACTTTATAGGTTAGATGATTAACTTTATAGGTTACAGGATTAACTTTATAGGTTCATGATTGATTAATATGTTACATGATTGGCAATTAAAAGAGATTTATTAATGTTACATAACTTAAAGAAGTATATTTCTGTTGTATTGGCTAAGAATAGGTAGAACTGTACCACAAGGCCTTGCAGCAAGATGTCATAGAAGTTGACAGTTTAGTTTGTTGGTTTTGAGAAATGCAAATTGTAACGTCCAGAATTAAAGTGAATATCCACTAGCTGGTTTATTGTTTGAAAGTGATCAAAAGTGTCGGCCAACAGATATTTTTATATAAAGAAGCTTTCGCTTTATAACCCGACGTCCTAGCCATCATTTAGGAAGGTAGAAATACTACAAGGATACAGCTTTTTGGCACGTTGCACCTGTTGTCATGACAATGTCGCGCAATATCAACGTCAGTCACTTTTGAAGTTCAAACAGCCTCACAAGTCATTCTAAAATAATAATAATATATAAATATAAAATACGTAATTTCACATTCTCTTCCTTCCATTTTTTATATTGTAGTCATGAGCAGGAAGAATCAGAGGAAGCTTCGGCAGGCTGCTAAGCGGAGAGAGGAGGCTGCTGGGCTGACGGAGGACAGACCTGTTACTGTAAGTGTAACCATCACTATTAGCACACACGTCCCTGCAGTTATACCAGTGTTGTGTAACCATGCAGCCATGAATGATGCCACACTTCCTCTGTTCTGCTCCTGCAGGTCTGTTCGGCTGACAAGGCCTATGAGACCAGTGCCTCTGTGGCCACGGTTGCCCCCATCATGGCCGCCCCTAGGGACAACCAGGAGGTCAAGGCAGCCCCTCAGAAAGAGAAGGAAGCGCCCCAGAAAGAGAAGGCAGCGCCTCAGAAAGAGAAGGCAGCCCCTCAGAAAGAGAAGGCAGGCGTCCAGGAGGTCAAGACAGCTCCCCAGAAGGAGAAGGCAGCCCCTCAGCTGGTCAAAGCAGCCCCCCAGGGTGAGGAGCCTCAGGGAGATAAGACCCCCAAAATGTCTCGTGTGGCCCAGGCGTGTGAGCGTGTGAAGGCGGAGGAGAAGGAGAAGTGGAGGGCCCTGCTGGAGGCGGAGAAGGCCAGCAGCGCTCTGGCAAAGGCGGAGGTGGAGGAGGGCCTCCTCCAAAAGCTCCACGATATGGGGCAAGAAAGGAGTAGCCTCCTCCACAACATCTCTGACCTGGAGAAGGAGAGGCGCCAGGCCCTCCTGGAGGTGAAAGAAGGCAGACTTAGAGACAGCGACCTCCAACAAAAGCTCCACGTTATGGAGAAGGAGATGAGGAGCCACGCCCTCGCTGCAGAGCAAGAAATGGATAGGAGGCTGGCCAAGATCAGGACGGGGGTCAGGGCGATCCTCCTGGAGACCGCAGACGCCAGGGCCAAAGAGAGTGAGGCCCTGCTGGACCTGGAGAAGAGCAGGGATGAGGCCTGCACGAAGCTCCAGGAAGACAGAGGCCGGTGGGAGAAGGAGAAGGCCTCCTTCACAGCCGCCCACCTGCGCACCGCTGAGGCTGAGAAGAGGAGCAGGGCGGAGGTGGACGCGCTGAAGACGCACCTGGTCACCTCTCGTCAGCAGCTCTCGCTCTCCCAGACCAAGCTGCAGCAGGTGGAGGTCCAGACCAAGCTGCAGCAGGCGGAGGTCCAGACCAAGCTGCAGCAGGTAGAGAACCAGGCTCTAACAAAGAGGAAGGAGTGGCTGGACGACCTGAGGTTGGTTGGCGACGAGTTGGACGCAGTGTGGGAAGTAAAGAGAGAAGAAAAGAGAGAGGAGGAGAAGAAGTCCAAAGTTCCCTCTCTTAAATGTTTAGGGGTAGGGTTAGGGTTAGTGTTAGGGTTAGGCTTTGGGTTAAAACGTTTATTGGGTTAGGGTTAGAGAAAGAAAAGAAAAGAGAGAGGAGAAGAAGAAGTCCAAAGTTCCCTTCTTTAAATGTTTAGGGTTGGGGTTAGGGTTTGGGTTAGCACATTTAATTCGTTTAATTAATTACATTTTTGGGTTAATTGGCATATTTATATGGTGTTTGAAAAAAAACTAAAAGTGTTTGAATGACACACACACAATAAAAAATGTGCTAAAAAACTGTGTGAGACTTCATTACATTTTAAATTTTATGTGAGATTTCATTACAAAAGTCAGTAATTAGTGTGCTTGCTGTAGGCAAAGTCAACCAGGACTATATACACGTGTCCGACAGGTCCAAGAGCACCACTGAGACATGGGAACTGGCAGCCCTTTCTCTGACAAGACAAGACCACGTGGAAAACGTGAAAAACACAAAACACGTGTGTGCCATTTCTACAGATTTAACAATACACAGATATCTTACATCAACATGTTCATCTCTTCACACTGTCACTCCACATCTGAATATCTAAGCCATAACATTAATAGTTTTCTGTCTGTTCTGGCCGTTTGACGTTTGTTTGTTCGCTAGCTAACACAGTGGCTTTGACACCTGGTTACCACGGTAACGGTCTATGGTCTTAACATACGGATGGGCAACTTGGATGGTGGTGGGGGCCACAGAATGTATGTACTGGTGTAACCGAGTTAAACATTATGTGTACAGTTAGGTCCATATATATTTGGACACAGACAGATTATTTTTTTATTTTAGCTGTTTACCAAAACATCTTCCAGTTACAGTTATATAATGAATATGGGCTTAAAGTGCAGACTCTCAGCTTTAGGGTAAGGGTATTCACATCCAAATTGAAGGAAGGGTTTAGGAATTACAGCTCTTTAATATGTAGGTCAAGGGACCAAAAGTAATTGGACAATTGACTCAAAAGCTGTTTCATGGGCCAGTGTGGACTATTCCTTCATTATGTGTTCATCAATTAAGCAGGTAAAAGGTCTGAGTTGATTCCAAGTGTGGCATTTGCATTTGGAAGCTGTTCACAGGTTAGTCACCCTCCATGACCTCCTGTACCCATGTAGGTACTTGCTCTAGGTGTTCTATGCGGAAGAGAGTTGGCCCAAACACCAAGTAGTTCCTACACGATACCAACAGAGCATGTTGCCTGACAACTGTTTGTTAGTCCAATAAAAAGTCAATATTGGGTAAATCAGGACAGTTTAACCAGGAAGCTATGTGGAACTATTTGAAGCTCATTGGCGCCACTCATCTAACATACCACTCTCTGCTCAAGGCTACTTGGTTGCTGTTTTTCTGTTCAACCAGTTCTGCGTGATCTATTTCTATACCCACTCAAGAATGCATGCTAAGCCCCGCGGTGGTGTAGCGGTCTAAGCACTGGCCACTAGTGCATGCTGCCCACCGGGGACTGGGTTCGAATCCCAGCTCGCCAGATCCGGATATGGCTGGGGCACACACGGGGAGCGGCATATTGGGCGGCCGCTCCCGAGGGCGGTATAGGAGTATTTCCGGACAAGGATCCGTCGCGCAACAGCGCCCCCGGGGTGCCGGAATAACAGGTGCTGGGCTCGAGGAGCCAGTCAGCTAGTCTGCCTGGCGGCCTCTTCTGGGACTGCCGGCCACGTGCGGCGGATCCTTCGCAATGGGCAGGGGATAATTGGATGCTAGGTTGGGTTCAATTGGCTACCAAATTGGGTGAAAAAGGGATAAAATCTGGAAAAAAGAAAAAGAAGAATGCATGCTAAAGTGGAACATGCAATTGCAATCTCAAATTCATAATTGCATTGAATTGAGTCCACTATAAGCTTCCATAGAATTCTGTGTTCGATATTATTTCATTTTATGGAAAAGTCAACCGGAGTTTACGGTTTAATAAATTACATTTCAGTTATTGAACAACTATCAATCAATCAAACTTTATTTATATAGTAAATATAGTCACACGGACATCCGGGGCAGTTCCCCAACACTGCCGTTACCATGGTAACCGGATGTGTCAGCTCAAACCACCGGGCTCGTTAGCTAGTCTTTACCTTACCTAGTTTAACCAACTTAATAAAAACCAACACTTTACATATTATTAATGAACACATTATCCAAAACAGGCATAGATACGGACCCCCATGGAGTCAAGCAACATTTACATTTGACTCCAAATGTGACATGTCGTGAAAAATATTGATAGAAATACTGATGAAATAATGTTTCTGTGAAATCAAAGTGCGAGTGTCCCGTAACACCCGCGGCTGCGACGCACCTGATAGATACTCGTCAGTAATGAGTGCTTTTTTTTGGGGGGGGGGGGGGGGTTAATATTTTTATTGAGTTTCACAGAGACATGTACACAACAGCATGTACACACAACAACTAGTATCCGTGGGGGAGGTTGTTGTCCCATTAATAGTAGCAAACTAGCTTTTTGCACTTTGTTATGCAGTACATTGTCCATAAACAATAACAGACAATGTTCTTTCTCTCTTTTTTTAAAACAAACTAACAAACAAAAAACACAAACACAAACAAAAAGCAAAGAAAAACAAAACAAACAACAACAACAAAAAAACAGGGGGAGGAGGCCATGTCACATATAATGAATGAATGAATGAATGGTCTTTATTGTCATTGCTACAGTACAGGTACCAAACAACGAAATTTAGGAGGGGTGGCTCCCCTGGTGTTAGGAAAGAAAAAAAAAAACTTTAAAAAAAATCACAAGAAGGGAAGGAGCTGGTTTACATAAATAAAGGCTATGTACACTATCCACTGTACTATACGTACTGTACAGATGGACGACTAGGGTTGTCATATTGCACAATAGTGTTATTGCACATTTATTTAAAGTGTCGCAGTTTGCAGGCTTGAAATGTACATATTTGTGCCTCAGCACTACACCTGATTTTTTTTCAGTCCAGCAGCTGCCATCAATCCGTCCAGACTGTCCAGGGCCCAGAACCTAGGTCTTTGCTGTGTTCAGGGCCTGGACGGCCCTGTGGTAGAAGCTGTTCTTCAGTCTGTTTGTCCTTGCGGCCAAGGTCCTGAACCGCCTTTTCGAGGGCAGCCGGGTAAAGTGTTCGTACCCAGGGTGGGTAGGGTCCCTGGAGATCTTGGAGGCCTTCCTGAGACAGCGTGTGTTGTACAGCTCTTCCAGAGAGGGGAGGGGGGCGCCGGTGATCTTCTGTGCTGTTCTCACGACTCTCTGTAGCGCATTTCTCTCTGCAGCTCGAGAACCAGTTGCAGATGCCGTAGGTGAGGATGCTCTCCACTGCGCCGCGGTAGAAGGTCACCAGTATCTCCTGCTTGCTGTGTTCCTTCCTGAGGACTCTCAGGATGTATAGCCGCTGTTGTGCCTTCTTGATGGTGTCTTTTGTGTTGTCCTTCCAGGTCAGGTCATCCCGCATGTGCATCCCCAGGAATCGGAGGGTTGAGACTCTCTCCATGCTCTCTCCGTCGATGAGCAGGGGCTGGATCTCTGACTTTTTCCTCCTGAAGTCTACGATGATTTCCTGGGTCTTTGACTTGTTCAGCAGCAGGTTGTTAACCTTGCACAGCTTGCTCAGTTGCTCTACCTCATCCCTGTACGCCGCCTCGTCCCCCCCCCCGAGATGCATCCCACCAAGGTGGTGTCGTCTGCAAACTTTACGATGGAGTTGCTGGGGTGGACGGGGGTGAAGTCGTAGGTGTAGAGGTTGTAGAGGATGGGGCTTAGCACGCAGCCCTGGGGGGACCCAGTGCTGAGTCTGAGGGCTGTGGAGGTGTGGGGGCCCACCCGCACCCTCTGGGGGCGGTCGGTCAGGAAGTCCTTGATCCATGCACATATAGAGTGTGGTAGACCCAGGTCTAGTAGTTTGGTCACTAGCCTGTCTGGAAGGATGGTGTTGAAGGCGGAGCTGAAGTCCACAAAGAGCAGTCTCGCGTAGCTGTTTCCCCTCTCCAGGTGGGATAGAGTGGCGTGGAGAGTCATCGCGATGGCGTCCTCTGTGGACCTGTGGGCTCTGTAGGCGAACTGGTATGGATCCAGGTTGGGCGGGAGGCGTGTGAGTATGTGGGCCCGGACTAGTTTCTCGAAGCACTTCATGATGATTGGTGTGAGTGCCACCGGGCGGTAGTCGTTTAGGCAGCTCACCGTGCTTTTCTTCGGGACTGGGATGATAGTTGAGGTTTTCAGGCAGGGTGGGATGGTGGCCTGGGACAGGGACTGGTTGAAGATGTTGGTGAAAACCCCGGCCAGCTGGTCGGCGCAGTCCCTCAGCACCCGTCCCAGGACGCCATCCGGCCCCGAGGCTTTCCTGTGGTCCACCGCCTTCAGCACGCGTCTCACTTCATGCTCTGTGAGGGTGAGGCTGCTGAGAGCTGGAGAGAGTGGTGTTTGTGTTGTGGTTACCTCCGTTCGCCCCTCGTCGAACCGGGCGTAGAAGGTGTTCAGCTTTCCCGCCAGCAGGGTGTCGTCCTCTGCGGCTGTGAGCCTGTTGGCTCTGAAGTTTGTCATGTGCTGAACCCCCTGCCACATCCGCCTGGAGTCGTTGCTCAGGAAGCATTCCTCAATCTTCTCTCTGTGGTCTGCCTTGGCCGCTTTGATTCCGCGCTTTAGGTTAGCCCTGGTGGTGCTGTACAGAGGTGTGCTCTTCCCTGCGAAGAAGGCGTTGTCCCTCTCGTTGATCAGTTTTTGGACCTTCCCAGTCATCCATGGCTTCGTGTTGGGGTAGACCCGGACCCGTTTGTCCACGGTGACTGAGTTGGTGCAGTTCACTATGTGGTTCAGAACCGACGACGTGTACTGTTCCAGGTCCTCATGCTCATATTCCTGCCATGGGGTGTCATTTAGGCAGATCTGCAGTGGAGCGGACCCTTCTGGCCAGGTTCTGACAGTCTTAGTGGTGATGGGAGCACTTTTCCCCATGGTAGTGTATGCTGGGATCAGGAGGATTGACACATGGTCAGACATGCCTAGATGAGCTAGCGGACTAGCCTTGTAAGCATGTTTGATGTTGGTGTAAACCTTGTCCAGTGTTTTTTCTCCTCTTGTTGCACATTTCACATGCTGATAGAACTTGGGTAGTACTGCCTTCAGGTCGACATGATTGAAATCTCCTGCTATAATGTGAATTGCCTGTGGGTCTGTGCTTTGTTGACCACTGATGACGTCATATAGCCGCGCCAATGCTAGGCTACCATCCGCGCTAGGCACAATGTAAACACATGTAATGTACACCGCGTTGAATTCCCTCGGGAGGTATGTGGGTCGGCATTTAACAGTCAAGTATTCCAGGTCTGGGGAACAGTGGCTACTTACAGTTTTCGTGTTTAAGCACCAGCTATCCTTCGTCGATATTATCAGGCCGCCTCCGCGGGACTTACGCGGGACTTTAGAAATAAACAGAAAAGAAAATGACACAACAAATGACACAACAAATGCCATAATATAATAATATAGATCACCCCCATCGGAGACAACATCCAAGTATTATTATTATTAGTAGTAATTATTATTATACACAGCGGCAGCACAAACACCAGGGGCCCATTCCACGAAGGTGGATTATCTTCTAATCCTCGATAAAGTTCTAATCTGCGATAATGTTACTTGCGTTCGGTGCCATCAATGTGGCTCAAATAATTCGCTGTTTGGTTGCTATGCAACATATCCTTCTGAGTCAGATATAATTAGCCTGGTCCCGAGCAGACTTACAGGCTGGCTAAGGTAATGCGTGCGTCAAAAAAGGCTCACAGGCGGAAACTACATCCCGAATGACAGTTCCTCAAGTGTCTTTTAGTTCCCACTTCACACGAGATAGATAGATAGATAGTTTGACTGTGTGATAGATAGATAATTTGATATTTTGAAAGTGTGATCGATCGATAGATAGTTTGATTGTGTAATAGATAACTTGATATTTTGAAAGTGTGATAGATAGATCGATAGATAAATAAATTAAAAAGTGTAAAAAATAAAATAAAATAAATAGGTATCTTTATTAACTTGCATTGCTTTTGTCACAGCGGTCTGGCTGGCGCAGTGGTTAAGGCAACCAGCTAGAGTTCCGAAGGTTGCGAGTTTGAGACTTGATTTTAGCGATTTTTTAATTTATTTTTTACATTTAACCGAAACCTTCATGCAAAGGCTTCAAACACCATTGTAATCGTGTCAGTTCTTGTAAATTAGCCTGCACCATAATTTTATAGCCTACATACTTTTTTAGATTAGATTTTAGATTAGATTCAGACAACGAAATGCAGTGAAAAGTGCGTCTGAAGAGGGATTTGAACCATCGATTTAAAATGACGATTAAATACTATGGCAGCGGTCGATACCACTAGGCCATTGTGACGATATGACGGCTTGTAGCCTGCTGCTGATATCACCACAGTAGTAAATATTAATTTATTAAAATATGAACATATAACAATAACTGGGGCTAGTATGACCTACGCATTTAATCGGTCAGCAATTTCTTGCCAAACCATTTCCATCGCCTTGTTAATTGCGGCAGTATTGCACTATTTTACATCTTATTTTTCCGTCCTCATAAAGATCAATAATTCGGAATGCTGCGCAAATGTAGGACCCCTGCAGAGTGGAGTATCTTCATTTCGACAGATCGACTCTTCGGGGCTCTTTATGTCTGCGTGCACGCGCCCATATCGAGGATTTCGAAGCTGGTGTTCTGTGAACACTGATGACACAAGCCTGATCCTCGTTCGAGGAATCACCTGAGGCTTGAATTCCAATCCCGAGTTGCCTGATCGCCTGATTTATTTAAATCGCCGATATACTAATCCACTTTAGTGGAACGGCCCCCAGGCGATAACATTCGCCACAATACTGAATTTCATCAATATTAATCAACGGCGGCCAATCAAAAGAATACGTTGAGGTCTGAGCTGCCTTGTGCGCATGCACTGATGTTATACCAACGAACCAGATGTGCCAACAACGAATTGCAATTTCAGTTTATTCACAATTGTATGTTTAGAACTTATTGGGGTACATTCCATTCCTCTGATGTACATTTTTACGTTCACTCATAGTAATTTAAATGTTCCTGTCTGAACAATTCAGAATACTAACTCTACTGAATAAAGCGTAGTTGGTTTTGTTGGGAATTTGTATTAAAATAACTAGAAGTGATAAATCATGTACTATGTGCTCATTTAAATAATATGTGACTGAGGTCAGTTGAGAAAAATAAGAAGGTCACGCAAAGCCAAAAGAGAGTTTCTGTTTTTGAGCGACATGAAGAAGAAAAGCTCCTGACTAAAAGAAAGTATTATGATTCAAACCGCCTGTAAATTACTTATTTTTACCTATGTGCTAACAACCATTTTACACCTGCTGTTATGATATTCTATTTTCCTGTACTGATTTTATACTTTCATAACTAATGATTAATGATAAGTCTATTCTTATATACTGTATTTTAACTTGTTAATCGAATCCCAAGTCTTGGGACTCTGTGGGCCGGGCAACAGTATGTTTTCACAAGCTATTCTGATAAAGGACACACTGACCTATGAGGGAATGGGTTTGAAGATCAAATAACTGGCCAATTAGTGCTTTAGAACGCACATAGAATTAACTGTATAAAAATGTCTGTTCATCCTAAAAATATAACTGTGCTTAGGCTACTGATTTCTTAATGCTTACTGATTTCTTAAAAACATAACAGAATGTGTGTGTGTCTAACGTTGCGCAAGATTAGGCTGCTCCCACAGGTGGATACAGCCGACAAAGTGTGCAACCACTCTCACCATGACTAACGGCCGGGGGCCAGAAGAAGAAGATAACACACAGTACACTCGCACACACACCGAAAGGAGTTGAAGGCCACATAACTAATTAAAACACTTGCTTACTAATCAAATGGTCACAGCTGCAACAGATTTAATGCTGACAATTAAAAACTACCAGATAGGGGGAGGAGGGACAGCCCAGCCCCAAATGTTAAATAAAAAATGTATAAAGACTATGTATCAAGGCGAAACAGGTCTCTTGTCTGGTGAAGCTTCTGCAGTTAACCTATTGACGACTAGCTGATACTGGCCTGCGGAGGTGAAACTAGATAGGACCCCTTTCCATGGAATGAAATGCTATTGCTTGCTGATGCTATTGCATGCTGATGTGCTCGAATAAATATTCTCTTAAAGAACAGTTCAGTAGTGGTGCCTAATATTTGATTGAATCATTTTATCTTAGAAGTTATATCAAGGACGTCAGACGCTTATGAATGATTGACGGTTGAGAGATGATTCAAAGTAAATTATTGCTCTTAGAACTTTTCAGTCAAAACCCACCACTAAAGCCGTACACAAATGTCCCTTTCACACAAAAAGACAATTACAGTACCAAAGGCTTTCACAACATCAAATGAAAATAAACAAAATTAGTGCAATCTGATCTAATACATAGACCTGACCATTTTTTTACACACCAACCAATTTCAGATTATACCAAAGCAAATCATTAATGCACTGTTCCATCCCATAGGGGCTAAAATAGTCATCAAGGTTCATCATTCCATATGGGCTGACAGTCACACAACACAGCAACACTATTGGATGCCAGCTAGAGGCCAATATTCAATGCAGAAACAGATGTACATCAATCAAATCAGTGACTGAGATGCATATGCTTCATACACATGTTTGAGGGGGAACAGATTAAGGCTTGAAGATTGATCAATTTGGACTCCACAAAGGCAAAGTGAGGTCATCCCATTCTCTTGCGCACTCACAGAAAATGTGCACGTGCCAAGTAGCGTAGATCTGCTGTTGAATGACACACATTTTGATCATGATATTATTTTCGAGGGCTTTAATGCTTTAATGATCGGAATGAGAGATGAATAGATATGGGGATTTTAAATATTGTAATTTTTATTATTATAATTTGGTAAAACGAACAAACAATGGAGCTGTTACAGTCCCATTAAGAGGGAATTTAAGGAATCAAATGAATTTTACTGTATTTCGCTTCTTACACTTTCCATTAAAGTGTACTGCTTGGGTATTGTAACGTATTTATAATAATATTATAAAGAATCCTAGAGGAGAAAGAAATGGAAGTGAAAGAATGGAAAGAGAGGATGGAGCAACAGGTGAAACAGATGAGAAAGATTACAGAAGATGATGTGAAGAGGATGAAAACAGAAATGGAGAGAGAGAAGGAGAAGATTGAAAAGGAGAAAGAAATGGAAGCGAAAGAAGTGGAAGAGACAAAGAGGTTAGAAGTCGAGAGAGAAATGGAGAGAGAGAGGGAGAATATTGAAAAGCAAAGACTAATGGCAGCAAACCTGGAGTTTGCCAGAGAGAGCATGGAAAGGGCTTTCCCTAAAGGGTAACAAAATACAGGTATGCCCGCCATTATCTGCTAGCATGATTCTATTGGCTTCTCAAATGACCTCAAAGTAATTTATATTTTATCTACACGAATGATAAGACAGTTCTTCTATTTCAGATATTTCAAGGCTGAGGCAATTCTGGCAATTCTTGAAAGGAAGTGTTCGACTTACACATCACACCCCCTCACCCCAACAACTCTTTCCAGCATGCTAAAAAAATAACGTGACACTTTGTGAGTTAAATACAAATGTTGCCAAGACAAAAAAAGCAGAGACAGCTAAGAGAAATGGTCTCATTGGCCGTCTCTTAACCTCTCACAGACAGGGAGCTGGCCAAGCAGGAGATGGCCAAGGAGAGCGAGGTTGGACAAGGACAGAGCCTGCTTGAAGTCACAACCAAAAGTCTTCAACCAAAGGTATATCACTTATTTGACAAAAGACTGGCATTTCTTCTTCTATTGTACTGCAAATAACAAGTCTAGCTTCATACTACACCATCAACTTTAACCCAACTAGTTGAGAAAACATCTTTCAACAAGATCATTTCAAGCATTTAATTGTTGACCACATTCTCATCTCAGAGGGAAAAATATTTAATTGGCCTGTACTTGTTTTGTTTGAGGGTGAATGTTTCCCAGTGATAAGCAATGGCCATCTGATGCTTTTTAGTAAGTGATTTGGTTATGTTTTTGAGTTTTTTAAAATAATCTTTAAACAGCTTGTGTTTCGCTTCAAACCTCATACACCACATATGTAATAAGGGCCCAATTGTCCTTATAGAAGATGGGTAATGGATCATATAATGATGCTTTGGTATCAAGTTTCTATGTTTGATACAAGTGCTTAAATAGTTTGTGGTGGTCAGCAGTCAAACGCTTTAAATATATTGTCATACCTACAGTGAGAGAAGGTGAAAAAACAAATTCAAGTTTTTGTTTCCTAAAACACTATCTCAGAGGTGCTGTCGTTTCCTAATTTTAATCATATAGTTATGAAAATAATGAATGAAGTCACTGTAACTGCAATTATAGAAAATGTTTTAAAACATGCAAAACAAGTACACTTGTTGCCTCATCTTTCAGCAATTCATGTAGTCCCACAATTAGTCATCACACACACACACACACACACACACACACACACACACACACACACACACACTTACAGGTTAGAGAGGTCTACTCATCTCACCTTATGAGGTCAGGAAAGGTACGACTCTGGTTGGGAAAGAAGGGGTCATCAACAATGATCGCCAGTGAAACACATTGAACTTGCTGTAGGCCATATAAGTAACAAAAATAATAGGCATAATACAAGATAAAGGTACAGGTAAGACAGGATACACTAGGGGTGCAAATAGTGATAATAGATAGTTCAGTAGAAAAGTGTCTGTGAGCTTAAGGTTTCTGTAGTCCGTATACATGTGCAGTGTTTGGGGAAGATAGTCAATTGTCTACAGTGGGCTTGTTCATGAGCCTGATCGCCTGGTCCAAATGCTGATTAGACAGCATGATTATTGCACAGATGTGCCTTAGGCTGGTCACAATAAAAGGTCACTCTAAAATGTGCAGTTTTATCACACAGCACAATGCCACAGATGTCGCAGGTTTTGAGGGACACAGATTAACACACTAACACAGATTTAAACAGATTTGTGGACACAATTCAAGAGAAATAGTTTGCTACATTTTCCAAACATTAGCCTACATGTTTTATGTGTCAGAATATAACTCCTTGGTAAAACTAAGGAAAATGTATAATCAGGAAAGTAATATCAGTCATATAATATTCCAATTTCTATTATTCACTCAAACATATACCAGATACTGTATAGGGCTTGGTACAAGGTGTGAAGTCTGCAGAGTTGGAACCCATCCAGGACATTTGCATTGGCTTTTCAGCGTGCCAAGCTGACTCATCCTTTCCTCTTGTAGACTTGTCAATTTTTAAAAAGGTGCTGTGAAATGAGAGCTTATGTCAAATTGACTATACTCCACCAACCAATAATAATTAACACAAAGGTCTACAAACCTTTACACAGGTCTATAATCTGGATAGACTGATTATAGAATATAGATGTGCTTAATTTACTGAAGTTTTCAGACTGTTATTAACGCTTACGTGCATCCACTTGCACTGAGATAGGGATGAACCAAGTGTAGAATCTTCTTGTCGGTAATTAGATGTTATGGATCGATCTATCGAGGATTTCGTGATCTTAAATGCGTTGTGTCATCTCAGAATAGATCAGGTGCGCAGCATACACGATTTGACAAGAAAATAGAATGTTCAACACGGGTCGGAATCTCTGTACTTGATTTATTAAGACAGTCAGCGAATGGTTCATCAGCACAGTACCACAGCATCCGGCATTCCACGACATCATTATGAAATACAGACAGGCTTAAATACTCTCTCTACCAAGGACAGATTGACTCCTCGGCAGCTTAACCCATCTATCTTGACCACCCTCTGTCTGTGCCCTGGCGCCTACCACCCCCAAGGCCTTAAGATAACAACCTCCCGAATCTGTATATTGTGGCGTTATTGCTGTATATTGTGGCGTTATTGCTGTATATTGTGGCGTTATTGCTAACCCTGAAGAGCAGGCTGACCTGGAAGGAACAGAATGTGTGTGTCTGAGTGACCTGAGAATAGAGTATATGTGTGTGTGTGGGTCTGTGTCATGTGTGTGTCTGAGTGACAGAAGCATAAATGTTGCTAGACAATCAGTAAGATCTAACACAAGTAAATGCATTGATATAGATGCTGTTATTGTGTTTACAACATAGGTCTCTGAGTATCTTGGGCATCCTGGTTGAAACTGTTGCAGTACAGTAGAGGCCTAAAGTATTTATTTGTCACGTACTTCACCAATCCACAAATAGCATTATCAATGACTCAAGACAACTGTGGGGTCTCATTGTGCAGCTTCAGACGTTTAAAGGTAAATGATGAGCTACGTCACAGCTGTCTGTAACAAAAAAGGAAAAGAAGTGATGGACAGAACGCGTGCACTGACAGACAGTCTGGCAACCAGCTGATTCTATACATTTTCAGCAGCATGAACAGTTTGATTCTGCAGCTTGAGTGGAAGAGGGAGGTATAAAAGGCTTGAGGCATCGCCTATCCTTCACATCTTCACTGCTGTTCTACACAGCAACACCATGAGCCACAGAATGGAGTTTGAATCGGGTTCTCCTCATAGAACAACTCAATCCTATTCACGATACCAGACAAAACTGACTGGGTTCTCCACTGCATCGCAACAGACTTCAAGGATTTTTGAGGCAGCAGCCGCATCTCTGAACAGAGGCAATGCACTGCAGAAGAGAGAGTTTGGCTCGGTTTTGAGAGCATCAGAGAGCTTAGATTTAGATAAACAGAAAATGAACGAGAAGGAATTGCTCCATGGGCTGAATGACCGTTTTGCTGGGTTTATCGAAAAGGTGCGTGATTTGGAGCATCAGAATCAATTGCTAGAGAGCGAAATTGAGGACATTAGGCAGAAGGCACAATCCTCTTCGTCTTTGGCACAGAAGTACGAACCGGAGATAAGGGATCTGAGAAAACAAGTCAATGACATCACTCTTCAGAAGTGTCAGATTGAAATAGAACATCAGGTCCTGGAGGAAGATCTCCTCAACTTGAGGGCAAAATATGACCAAGAGGCATGTAGCAGATCAGACGCTGAGAGCAACATTATAGTGCTGAAAAAGGACATCAACAACACATATTTGGCTAAGCTTCAGCTGGACAAGAAAGCCCAGTCAATGGTGGATGAGATACATTTCTTGAAGAAAAACCATGAGATTGAGGTGTCAGAGATGTTGGCCCAGATACAAGAGACTCAGCTAAAGGTCGAAGCACACCACTTTGACAAGCCAGACATCACTGCAGCTCTCAGGGAGATCCGGGCACAATTAGAAGGTCAATCCGTATCAGACATCCAGCAAGCAGACACATGTTTCCATGCCCAGTTTGCAAAGTTGAACAAAGCTGCTGAGACAAAGAGAGAAGCACTGAAGGCGACCAAACAAGAGATCCAGGAGCACAAATGGCGCCTGCAAGAAAAGAACATGGAATTGGACTGTGCAAAAGGCACGAGAGAGGCACTGGCAAAGCAACTTGACGAGCTGGAGAACTGCCACAATGCAGAAATGGTTGATTACCAGGTACAGTATGCTGCGATTTATTGTGTAGGCCTAACTCTACCCACTGTAAATAAATCCATAAAATCATTATAAAGATGTATTTCCGTATTAAAGACTCATATACGAGTACCCTCCTAAGTTAATGCACCGTTTGGGCCTGCCCTGTAGGCCTACACTTAGAGGATGAACTTTCTTCACCTTTTTATTAAAGGCCTAGGCCTAATAGCCTCAGAGGCTGATGAGATTAAACCCATGTCTTGATTGTTTTTATCCAGGATACCATCAGACAGCTGGAGAATGAGCTGACAAATGCCAAATGTGACATGTCCGGTCACCTGCGGGAACACCAGGACCTGCTGAATGTAAACATGGCTTTGGATGTGGAGATTCTTTCCTTCAGGTAAAACTTTTGCCTTGCATGTCTCAGCCGGTACAAATTACAATAATTCATAGTGACTTTCAAAGACAGTAAGAGACCACTATAACTACTATAGACTAAATAATAATAATACCTGAACAAGAAAATTACACTTGACAACATGAAACTATTAATTACACTGTTTAATGAATGACTTAAATGAACAGACCATAAATGACTCATGATCTCACAATTTTACACTCATTCAATCAATGATTTCATGCATACTGTACAATGTGCTTTACAGGACAAATGAATAAATACAACTGTAACTTTTATAAATGAAGACCTAATTATGTCTCTACCTGTAGGGAACTCCTGGAGGGTGAGGAGAGTCGTCTGTCCACCATCTCTGACACCTACATCTCAATGCCAAACATCTACCGCCAGTCCCCCATCTACACTCTCCCATGCCTGCCCCAGCAGGGGGGGCCCACCAGGAGAGCCGAGCCCCAGAAGTTTGTGGAAGAGATCATCACAGAGACCATCAGACAAGTAGAGATGTCTGAGTTTGAGGAGACAAGGTCAGAGGACACAGTTGGAGGAGAAGAAGTGTATCAGAGGAAGGGGGAGGAACATGACAAATCTGAGAGGGGAAGGAATGAGGAAAAGGAGGAGGAGGAGGAAGATAAGTCTGGTCTCTGTGAGGAGGCCCCAGAGAAAGAGGATGAAAAGGAGGCTGAAGATCAGCAGGTAGAAACATCCATGAAGCATGGAGGTGAAGTTAGCCCTGCAGAGTCAGAAGAGGGTGATGAAGGAAAAGAGGAAATAGCGGATGAGGCAGAGGCAGTTGAGAGGAAGGAGGACACTGACAAACCTATACAGAGTGAGGTTAAATCAGTTGAGGCCACCAGTGACGAAGAAAAGGATCAACTTAACACAGAAGAGTATATAGATAGTGAGCAATTCCAAAAAGATGATTCCTCAAAAGGAGAGATTCACAAAGATTCACAAATCGAGGCTCCCATTGACGATGAAATCTCAAAAGAGCCCAAAAAATCGGAGACAGAGGATAGCCTAAAACAATGTGCCTTTGAGGAGAAAAAAGATCTTGACCTGAAAGAGGAGAGTGCCTCAGCAGAGGAAAAGCAGGGTAGCAAAAAAGAGAGTCCATTAAAGGAAAGTCCATTAATAGAGAGAAAAGAGGTAGATCTAAACAAGGACATAACTCCTCTGCTAGAGCAAAAACCTGAGTTGGAGTCTACCGACCTGAAGGAGCTCAAAGATACAGACCAGAGTACAGAGCCAGCCAGCACTGTTACAGTACAAGAGGAGGCTGTCCCTGTGCTCTCAGAGGAGACATTCACTGACAAAACATCCACTGCGGTTACGACAGAGATGAAAACTACTCCAACGATTTGGGAGCCTTTGAAGTCATCAGAGGACACCAAAGCACCAGAACTCCCTAGCACAACACCTGAAAAGGAGGAAACGGAACCTATTCCCACAGAACCAAAGGTGAGCAGCAAGGATGAGAGTTTCAAAACCACTGAAGAGGACAGTGTAAAAATAACAAAAGATGAAACAAAGGATGAGAACATTTTGAAAGAATCTGCACAGTCCCCAAAACTAGACTTGACAGCCACTCCTGAAGGCAAGGATATAAAAGAGACCAGCGGTGGACATCATTTGGCAACAGGTGCAGAGGAATCTATTATTACAGATAAAATTACTGCAGTTGCAGAGAGCAAGGACTCACACAGCATGGCACCAGATGACAATGAAACTCAGTGCGACAAAGCACAAGAAATTCCAAGCACACCTGAAAGGGAGGAAAAGTCACCTAGTCTCACAGAACCAAAGGGGATCAGCAAGGATGGGAGTTTAAAAACCACTGAAGAAGAAATACCCAAGGGCAGTGTAAAGATAACAAAAGATGAAACAAAGGATGACTTAATAGCTGAGAAAAAGGTGAAAGAATCTGAGACTTTACCAAAACCAGATCTGACAGCCATTGCTAAAGACGAAAAGATTAAAGAGTCCAGCAGTGAAGACAAAGCGATGGCAGGTGCAGAGGAATCTATAATACCAGATCAAATGAAAACGACTGCAGTTGCAGAGAGCAAGGACTCACACAGCATGGCGCTAGAGAGCGATGCAACTCAGCGTGACAAAGCACCAGAAATCCCAAGCACAACACCTGAAAAGGAAGAAAAAAAATCTAGTCCCACAGAACCAAAGGGGATCAGCAAGGATGAGAGTTTAAAAACCACTGAAGAGGACAGTGTGAAAATAACAAAAGATGAAACAAAGGATGAGAACAATTTGAAAGAATCTGCAACGTCCCCAAAACCAGACTTAATAACGGCCATTCCTAAAGACGAGGAGATGGAAAAGGCATCCAAGAGTCCATCCAAGAGTCCAACAGAGCCAAAGGTGAGCAGCAACAAAGATAGTATCAAAACCACTGAAGAAGAAAGACTCAAAGGCAGTGAGATAACAAAAGATGAAACAAAGGATGACATGAAAGCTGTGAAGAAGATAAAAGAATCTGAGACTTTACCAAAATCAGACCTGACAGACAGTCCTAAAGAGGAGAAGATTAAAGAGACCAGCAGTGGAGACAAAGTGATGACAGCTGGAGAGGAATTGATAATACCAGATAAAACCGAAACTACTGCAGTTGTGGAGAGCAAGGACTCACACAGTGTTGTGCCAGAGAGCAATGAAACTCAAGGCCACAAAGCACGTGAATTTCCAAGCACAACAAGCAATACAACTCAGGAGAAATCAGAGGAAATTGCGAAATCAGAGGAAGAGCCTGAGAAAGTTCTGGATCCCAAAGATGTTCCTACAAAAACAGAGAGTTTCAAGACCAAGGAGTCTGAGGTACTAATTAAAAGCCAAAACGATGCAAAACCTGAACAGGTGGAAATGTCTATCATTAAGACATCACCATTGAAAGAGGATGTGGCAGCCATGGATTTGAAAGAGAAGGCAGTTGATGAGAAGACAGAGGAAGAAAATTTCAAAAGAGAGAATGTCTTTTCTGAAGATGGAGTGAGCAAAGATGAGATAACTGGGTCCAAAACTAAGGAGCAAGCTCAGCCAATCAAAGAGCTGAAAACTGAACCTAAATCCTCTCTCTAGAATCACCAGTGGATAGTTGTTCTAAATAACAGCATGATTACTACAAGCACTTAAATCAATATGAATCCCTCTTTTGCAATTGCCTGGTCTTACTCAACTGAAAGTTATAATGAATCACACATGCTTTATGCATATACTTCTGAGAAATGTGCTGTAATATTGAATGTAACAAATCAAATGTTGCATTCTCTTCTGCCCCACTGATGTAAATGGGGGTGTCTGGAAGGGTTCTGAAATAAATGCAATTCAAAGAGGAGTTTCCAGCTGTTGTTATATATAACCATGTTATTTCATCTTTAGTATGTATTACATTTTCTGAGGTGAGTTAGGTCGTTCCCAAAAAGAAATCGTCGTTCAAAAAATACATGTCTGGCTCAAAGACCTTATCCTTCTGCTCCCACCCTAACTCCAGTTCAGCACCATCATCTCCATTAGAGCACAGCATGTTGGAGGCACAACCAGATAGCTTGCTAGCCCCACTGCCATTGTCCACCTCATTAAACTTCATACCCATTCAGACAATGAGTCACTTAGCCAACTGAGAGAAAACTGTATCAAACCATATCAGAAATGAATCAATAAGGAGAGGGTCTCAGTTTCAACCATATCTGATGATTGTAGTCATGGTGGTAATTGTAAGATGGAGGCATAGATAGATAAAGTAAATTAATTAAGAGTAATTACACCCTTAATTGGTGTAAAGTCTAGCACAGGGGTGCCCACACTTTTTTGAACCAAGATCTACTTTTCAAGTAGCCAGTCTGCCAAGATCTACCACAACAAGCAATCATTATAATAGTAAATACCATTTCCATTCACTTTCATATGAACTACGAGAGTAGGATACAGGTCAGGTGGAACGGAAATGTACTTTTGAATGATTACCAGTGTCTTTAGAATGGCTTAAAGGTGACGTGAAGTGTCCAACAAAATCCCTCTGAATTTAAAGTGTGGAAAGTCCTCTATTTCAGTCTTCAATCACAAAATACTGAAAAAGAAATGAAATAGCAGCTAGTATTGATTTTTAAAAAAAAATGTTTTGAGAATTTTATTCTGTAGGGAGTAGAGTGCCCCCCAAATTTCACAATTAACTGAATTACCCGTTGACAAGATTATAGAATATAACCAGGTACTGCAGCTGCCTAGATGTGTTTGAAACTTCTCATCTGTGCTATAGGACGTCCACCGTCTATTATCTTTAAGTAAGTTGTGTTGCCATATTCGGTTAAATTACATGGTCTTTCCCAAACGTGGATAAATATTATTATAATTATAATAATTATAATTATTATTGGATTTGATGTTTGAACTTTAATGATGTTCAATGCATTAACATTAGCAATATCCACAGATGTCCACACAGGGGCAGCAGTGCCTATGCTAAAAGGGCTTCGCTTGCGCGTGTTGAAGGCTCTGTTCCAAAACCTCCAGTTTCTGCCGACCTTCATTAGTTTCCATCGGACCTACCCTATAGGCTACTCATTTGACAGGCAGCATACAACACGTTTATTGTTTTTATTTGTAATTAGACATAGAACAAATACCACATAATTAGAAAAGATATACATTATTTTGGGGGAATACTGTAGCCTATTGCTCTTATGATTCACATGCGATTATCAGACATTTGACACAAAAAACGATACGAAGTTTTCGTAATAGGTAAACAGGTAAACACATCTCCCGCCCTTGATAGGGGATTGGCCTCATCTGTCATTGCTCTGTCGAAACCACACCTTCGCCATGCCTTTAGAAATGTAAAAGTGGCATATTAAGTCAACACGCTCAACCAGTCGTGAGTCATATCGAGGGTGTGTCGATGTGAAATAGACGGCAGCTTGGGGCTCAACCTCTCCACAGACAGTTCTTTCACTAGTTTTCTTTCAGCCTCACACACTTATGTTAGGAGTTCTAGGCTGAGGGTGAGAAAGGTCCACCCGAGTTAAAGTTTGCTGCTTGTTCATTGTTGGTATACATATTTTTTCGCCCCTTGAACGAACGGGAGTGTTGTCATTGGATTAGGTTTGATTTGTCGCCATGGGGGATGTGATTTCGAGCCACCTGGATGAGGGCAAACGGGAGATTATCACAGGTGAGTGGGTGACTTGATAATGCGTGGACGTGATCACATTTGTCTGAACAGTTGCCTAGAAAATATAAACCATAAAGCGGTAGCGGTTGTATTAGAAACACTGGGTGTCGAATAGCCCCTATGATGCAGTGATATGGACATGGAAACTTGTGACGTTAGAATTATAAGGTTCTATCTCCATTTTGGGCAAAATTTAGTTTTTTACATAAGCTGATCCATTAGGTGTTTATTAATGCCTGTGTGGTGTTCTTTTTAAAATGTTTACATTTTTGAGTTAGTAATTCATAAAATACAAAGGTTCCATCTCACAAAACATAATGGAATGTAAAAACTTTGACGCTCAATATCTCTGAACTACCCTAAACGGAGATAGAACCTTATCATTCTAAGCTCACGAACTGTTGCAGACTGCATCGTAGTCACAAGTCAAGAGTAATGTTTGTGGACCAAGTTTTGCGAATTATTGAACTTGGAGTGTATATTCTTCAGTTAACTTTCTTAATTATTACACGTTATTGGGATTTGTTCATCTAAAAATCAGGCTTACAAGTTGATGATTCCTTTTATGCGTAGTAATATGGCCATGGGCGAGTCTTATCTGATTGTATGATCAAGTTGTAATGCATGTTGCGGTCTGCAGAATATCAGCTCCATGGATCTTTAGGCCTGTGGAAACGTGTTTGCAGGCGGCTTGTTGGATGTTGCTTGATCTGAGAAATATAAACTGTCATTTAGGCAGGTGAAGAAGGGTGTGGTGAGAGACCACCTATTAACACTGCCATTCAGTATCGACTTCATTGTCCTTCTTTGATCCTTGTTCCAAGTATCACTTTAAAGTGTACTCATTTAATTCAAATGTTTAATGGTGTTAGCAAGATTAATTAAACAGCACATAATAAATCAATATCAGCAATGTTCAATTGTCTATGAAAAGCCATCTATTGGGGATGAAAACGGAATCCCTATTTCAAGAGATATTCCAAGATGAGGCTGGGAGAACGGCCATGTTCTTGGATCAGGAGTCGTACTTTTAATGTCTTGGCTAGCTTATCCAGAGACACACATCAGATGTGGAATTTGAGGAATGCATGAAAAAAGGATGGCTGCCTGTGTGGCTGGAAAACTCTGGGCCTTGGGCCGGAGTCTCTCTCCTAGGACAGAGCGCCACACTGTCTCTGAAGAGCTGGGGGCCAGAATTAACACAAGCCAGCGTCTCCTCTGAACACACCGGTGGATTCTTCAGTCTGCTTAGGCCGGGGAAGTGTCTGTATTCATCATTATGTGCTGAGGCACTGACACACACACAAGGTTTACTTAACCAGCGTGCCACACTGCTGCCTGCTTTTTACTTCTCGGGCAGTACATGGGGAGTGTGAGAGAAAGAGAAAGGGAAAATCCCAGCCTCTGGATTTAAACTAATCAAAGAGGCCGTTGCCTTTATTAATAGGAAAGGATTAATCATTATATCCTGTCACTGACTTATGGGGTGCAGTTCAAAAGCCATGCTTATCTCTGAAAAGCCACGCCTGTCATCTTTCTGTTGAAAGAGCATTGCCTGGACTTGATAAGAACAGCGGTTTGGGAATCCCTTCATGCGGCCCCGTTGTTGTCTTCCCTTAACCTCTCCAGTGAGGTCAGCGTCTTGAGTGGGCAAGGATAGGATAGGATTTCAGCACCGCTAACCTTTCACTTCCTGTTTAGAGATGGTACGAGGATGTACCAGTAAGTCGCTAGAAACCTTTGCTGAGAGGAATGTTTCTCTCACACACACACACACACACACACACACACACACACACACACACACACACACACACACACACACACACACAGGGGTCTTAGTTGCAGGGGCTACTGATTCACAGGTAGTTCTAATTCAGTGGGTGGGGGCTGAAATACAGGAAATACAAGAGTGGAATGTTTGCCCTATGGCAGAAACAGGGGCTGTTTTAAGGTTTCTCTGTGTGGTGGGCCGCTAACAGGGTGGGTTTGTGTGGTGTGCCAAGGCGGGGCACTCTCACTCACACACACAACCTTTTGAGGACAGAGAGGCCTGTTTGAAAGAACAGGTACTGTAGCAGAAACACCCATGGGTTAGTCAGAGTGACTCCCACCCCCCCACTCATTTGTGTAGCACAACACATTAGACTAATCCAGTTTGTTCTCATTTACCCTATTATGTCTTTACAGCAGCATTTAAATGTAGCCCCCCCCCCGCCCCCTTTAACTGAGCTTTGATGGGAACAGGGTCTAAATTTATGAGTCAGCCTACGGGACCATCGCATTGGAATGTTTTTGTAAAGCTCTGTGGTGAGAGAGAAACATGGGATTCTATGTGCTTGTTAAAGAGGAGTCTTTTTTTTGGCCTTGCTTGACTTCTCTTGAATTTCATCACAGTTAGCTTGCAAATAGTACTTCAGAATTGTTTAATTGGCCACAGAATGTTGCTTATGTGTTGTGAAGCTGAATCTATGGCTGGGGAAGGAGCCTTTCGGCGAGGCCATTAACAGGTTGGTATCGTTTCCACTGCCATTGCCCCACACTCAGCACTGCTGAGGCCCCAGTGAGGCAATTAGTCTCGGGGGGTGGGGGGGGGGGGGGGGGTCAAGTCGGCGCACCATAATGAACTGCACAACAAGGAGTCAGCCAGACTCACAGAAACAGAGCTGATAGATGACAACTCTCTCTTCCTCTCATTCCCTTTCTCGCACTCCCTCACCACTCTCCCAAAATGGAGGAATAGGTGGAAAACAAAGGTTTTCTTTGAAAGGAGGTTTTTTTTTGTGTTTAAGGAGACCTATTTGGTCAAATGTGATGACTCTATTTCCCTCTCCACCATTGGTGGTACCACAGAGGTCTGGGGAGAGGGATCCTATAGTGAACACCGTCATAGACCTGTGATGTACTGCCTGACACTGACACATTCACACACGTTCAAGAATGTGACCCTTGGTGCCAAGTCTCAACTCTGGAGATGGGCTGGAGATGTGTACACAATGAATGCACAGAAAGATCCACTT
The DNA here is from genome assembly GCF_963989245.1 of Nansenia antarctica. Lineage (NCBI taxonomy): Eukaryota > Metazoa > Chordata > Actinopteri > Argentiniformes > Microstomatidae > Nansenia > Nansenia antarctica. The sequence goes on from NC_137690.1 coordinate 25,070,470, forward strand.
CTTGAAAGTGTTTTGACCCCTGCCCCGTCCTGCACTATAACTTACTCTCCATCTGCCTAATTTGCTGTAATAGTGATTGAATTACGGCACTCTGATATGCTCTGCTTCAATTGCTCTTTTGTGCTTCGTAATTTGGTTTATACGATATCCTTTACAATTCCATGCTGGACTTCATGTCGCTGCAGTAGATGCATCAATAGGATTCAATACGTCACATGACAGCAGTAGAATTCATGCCTGCCTAGTACGAGTCTGACTCCAGCCTATTATCTGATTATCTAGAACCTGAGCCTAAGAAGTTTACTCTTGTGTACCCGTACATTGGATGTAATAAAAGCCATTCTGATTCTTAATCTGATTCAAATTCTGATCATCACGGTGTGAACATGACAGAATGTGTTAGAAATCCCACCACTACTCCTTACAAATCAGTGATCCCATGGATCTTCGAGTGCTTTAGGTGGACACATGGATTAGCTTGGGCGGGATGATTAACAATCTCCTCCAGAGCAATGGTGATCCAGTAAGTCCGTCATTGCTCATACTCTTTTTTTTTCTGTTGGTCTTTTTCCTCCACTCCTTCCCTCCCTTCTGTTCCTGAGAACTGTGCCTCCCCCACCTTGGCCTCTCATGCCCTGTCAGCACCCCTCCCTCCTCCCCCCCCCCCCCACACACACTGACATTGGGGGACGGACACTCCATCACTGCCAGCCCCCCCCCCCCCCCGTCCACACAACATGAAGAAACCCTTACCCTTCGCACTACAGAGAGAACTTCACACACACATCTCAACATCACATTTCTCACACGCCTGCTCCAGACTTCTGAGTCTCAAACGTATATGGGATCTGTCAAGTCAGTTTGGAGAGGCCCACAGCAGTTTACTTGACACAACCGAAGTTGTTGATTTTCCATTTGTGATTCATCAGAGGATAGAGGGAACAACATGGGCACAAGGCACCCGTTGGGCCACACTCAGTATTTAGGCAAGGGTCACCTGATTCGTCAGGAAAGTTCTCAGTTTAGACGTTCCTCCTCAGTGAAGTTCCAGGGGAGTTCACTCAAGTGTACAAGACACTATAACGACACTTGGAATAAGGACAGCATTGTCAGCAGACTCTCCAAGCTTAGCTCCCGCCGTCCGGTTTTACTTGTTCATAATGGACTAAAATGAATGAAGCCATTGATTTGTGTGTGTGTCTGTCCTATGAGGCCCTGGTCATCATGGGGTCATGCCAAGTGACAAACTCAGAGGACAGTGTGTTGAGTGTCTGTCAACCATGTTGAGCCCCCCCCCCAACTAACCACTGACAGCTCCTCTGTGACTCTTGCTACTAGTGCTATGAACTCTGCCAAAGGCAGTTCAGGGAGCGGTCTCACTGGATCTCATAGATGCAATTATAGAAGGCATGATAAATATGTCCACAAGGGTTCGAGATGTCATGCTGCCTCATGTTTCCCAAAGATTTCCTCTGTTCCTGCTAACTCACACGGTTTCAGAAGAAAAGTGTCTCCCTCGGATCACATGGAACTTAGTCAGTATGTGACACACACACACACAGAGTTGTCTCTTGTGGTTTAGGGCTAATTCCTCCGCCCCCCGACAGTCTCTTATTCTTTCTCATGGTTCCCGAGGCCATAGTCTACTGTAATGTTGTGGTTATGTCTCCTCTACTGTACATTGGGTCCCAGTCTAGCCCCTGTCGCTCCTTCCTTCACTCAGGGGGACCATAACCGATTGGACAGACTTCCAGCTTTTGTTCCACTGGCAGCACCCTGATGAAGATATAGGACTTTCACTTTCCCCCCGGAGCTAATGGTCACATTCCACGGAGACTTCCTCCCCAAATCAGCCAGCTGGCCAAGCGGTACATTCCCCCGGCTTTGTGTCATCATCACTTCCGCTAATAACTCTGGACGACCATCGTCGAGTGTCGCAGACTCTTTTTAAAAAGCTTTATTAACAAGACTGCTGACCGCTGACCGTAGCATTCACTTTGCCTGAAGTTAGAACAGACTCTCCCTAATGGTGACCTGAGAGAGACAAAGAAGTTGTGGAACTCAGTCGTTACCGACGTCCATGTCATTGGGCGTGAATTGTCAAAACGATGAAGGTAGTGTGTGTGAGAGTTTAGCAGGACTCTGTTAGTGGACTGTTGAGGACTGGGTTTGGGAGTGGACAGAACAGAGCGGCACGCAGCTTTGTCCACTTGCGGACAGGATGTTTACTCAAGATAATGTGTCATAGTTAGTCACTGCACTAACAGTGCTCCAGCTGCAGTCCAATAAGGCTGCCACCTGGATTACCTCCTCCTTATAACCCTGTCAGCCATGGTCCTTAAATCGTTCTCCACAGAATCAGTGGACCGATGCACAGGGAATGGACTGATAGTGGAGGGTTCAGTTGGGGAGAAGGAAGATGGATGGAGTTGTTCCAAAATGCATTATTTCACAGCACTGGCTGTCGCCAAAGTACACTACCTTTCTTGAAGGCCACAGTTGGGAGTGGCACAAGGTGCTGTATATTATACTCCAACACTTCCATTGCTCCATATACTATGGAAGAAATATAAAGGAAAATAGTCACCTTCTTGATCCTTTTCCTAGCCCAGTCCCTCTAGGCTACAGTATGACTGCCTGGCATGCTAATGGCTTTACCAGAGGGCCTAATTATATACCCCATGAAAAAAAAAGAATCTGATCCATCTCTCATTATTTCCCCCCCAACCACCTCTCCCAGCAAAAGAAACATTTCAGAACCACAATGCCGAACAGATGGGGGATCAAAAAGATGATCCCCTCTCTACTGTAATTAGAACTGTCAAACATTAGCATACTATACAACCGAAAGAGTTTAGAGTATGAAGGACACCCATTGAACACTTTATTAGGAACACTATACTAATGCTGGGTAGGGCCTCCCTTTGCTCTCAAAACAGCCTCGATTCTTCGTGGCATTGATTCCTCAAGATTTTTCAGGTGAACTTTCAAGCTGTGTGAGTCTCCCGTACTACCACTTCCCAAAGGTGTTCTATTGGATTCAGATCCGGTGACTGGGAAGGGCACTGAAGAACACTGAACTCATTGTCATGTTCATGAAACCAGTTTGAGACGACTTTTGCTTTGTGACATTGAATGTAATGGTGTGGGGAACACATTTAGGGCGGCTGTGGCGCAGGAGGGCGAGTCTAATGATCACAAGGTTGGCAGATCAGCGGTTTGAGACCCGCCTGGCCACATGTCGAAGTGTCCTTGGGCAAGACACTGAACCCCAAAATTGCTCCCAGTGAGCGGGCCAGCGCCTTGCATGGCAGCTTGCCGCCATTGGTGTGTGAATGTGTGTGTGAATGGGTGAATGAGAGGCCGTTGTAAAGCGCTTTGGAGCAGCTTTAGAGCAGCAAAAAAGGCGCTATATAAGTGCAGTCCATTTACCATTACACCACCTGAATGAATGAATGAATGAATGAATGAATGAATGAGATGGCGTACAGGTGTTCCTAATAAAGTGTCCCGGGAGTGTATTTGGCCCATTTCAGAAGTATCCTTTGGTGTGCATCCTGGATATGTACTGTAGAGATGTAGATGACTCATCATCTTGATTGACACTCCTGAGACAAGCTACAGCTAGTGGCACTTCACCTGGTTTGTGTTCATTGAGAGAGTGAATGTGGAGGCTGGACATTCACCCAGCTGGGTCCTGAAGGGTCTTAGGAAGAATAAGGTGTGTTGGCGGAAAATATAATTTTTGTTGGGAGGACCCTTGTGGTCCATCTCCTAGGAGAAGCCAAGCTGTTTGGCACCAGCAAGGCGGTTCTATCCCTCAGGCCTGGCTAAGGTCCAGCTCTCTCTCTCTCTCTCTCTCTCTCTCTCTCTCTCTCTCTCTCTCTCTCTCTCTCTCTCTCTCTCTCTCTCTCTCTCTCTCTCTCTCTCTCTCTCTCTCTCTGAGCTCCAGATCCCCTCCCCCTGCCAGCAAACTAATTCCTCCACACTACATTTACAGCTACGCACTTCTGAATAAAGAGGACTGAGCACAGAATTGTAAACAAACAAGGTATTTCTCTTTATTTCTGTGTCTACAAGACAGAAGTTAAGAGAGAGATTTGTACTAGGAATATCCTCTCTGGAGGAATATCTCACAAAGAAGGCTTAAACTGTGTGTTGGAGAGCTTCCAGGATATATATTTTGAAGTGAGGCCCTTTTTCAGTTTCATAAACAGGTTGATAATGTGCCTGGTTTGTTTCCATGCCAACTTCATTTTGGGCAACGTCACAGTGAAGGCTAACTCGGTGCAAGGCAAACATTGTAGTGTGGACTTTGTGATAAAGGACAAAAAGGACAGTGTGAAATGCTGTACCTTCTTGGAAGCCTGTGTTTAATTTTCAACTTGGACGTATTTGTTTGTTTGTTTAACTCAGTGATAAGCATAGTAGTGAGGTAACGCTGCATTGTCACCTTGGAAATGGTGATCATTTGCTCTCAAGGCCTATTATATTAAACTGAATATTACAATCATGCACTACTATTGAGGAAATGTTCATGTAATGTGGGGTGCTGCTTATTATCCTATATTTAGTCCAATGCTGTCTCTATTATCTTAATGATGGTCAAAGTTGGTGAATGAAAAATAAATGAATTAAGTCCTCCAGATATTATCCAATCCAGGATATCCAGTGGAGATGTTGGAGGAGATATTATGCTCTTGTAGAATGTCTTTGCTGTGTGAATAACCTCCTGCTCCTGTCTCTCCTCAGCGCGGACGGGCGAGGTTATGGGGGACTTTGGCCGCCTGTACGAGCAGCAGTATGCAGTGGCTCTCTTTAACAAGGTGCGCTTTGACATAGAGGGAGGAGGAGGGCCCCAGCCTCAGCTACTGCACCGCAAGGTAAGACATCCTCCTCTAAAGCCCTGCTGCTTTCCACATGGTCTGTTTTGGCTTGACACTGGTCACTGACATAATGTACACGTCCCCTGTAATGCAGTCTTCTACGAATGGCTGAAACGAAGGAACGTTAAGAGTTAACAGCGAGTTACACGTTTGCCCCCCGTGAATCACATTTCAGTGTAATGGAAATCTCTCTTCCCAGAGGACTGCAGGATCGATAGACGCGTGATTTACACTCATAGAACATCTGTTTATGCCTTGGGTTGTTCTAAAGATTTAATATGTTTAGAGTGGCAGACAGTGTATGGTAAATAAAACATGAGAGGGGCCCTGTTTTGCACTTCCACTGTAGTCTGGTGAATACAAGCGCACGGGAGGAGAGGGAGAGAGAGGGAGGGAGAAACAGAAACAGAGACTGAGAGAGAGCTCAATTTTCCTTGTTTGGTTCTAAGTTCTACCATGAATCTCCCCTCTCACGCCCATAACTGTTTACTGGGATTCTCTAGGGTGGCCAGTGTCTCCAGCCAGGGTTTATCCCAGCCCATTAAGGCCTCTAACAGTGGTTTCCTCCTTGTAAAGAGCAACAATGTTCCAGTCTGTGAACTGCTACGGCTACACAACGGCAACTGCGTGAAGCTGTGTGTTAATGAGTGGAGGTTCGGTAATGGGGGGGCTGGGTTAAGAGAGAGACTTTGGAGGAATGTGCAGCGTGCTGCAACTCTGCTCGCTGGGCGGGCGTGCGATGGGGTAAACACAGCTACTTACTCCACCGTCTAGGACGTTCAATTGAGACATCACTTTCATTCCTCACACGTCTAGTCGTGACGTTTACGCGCGTCTGGTTTTCAAGATGAAAGCGTGTCGTCGTTTTCGTCGCCTTCCGTTTTCTGCCTACAATATTGTGACATATGATACTGTATGTTTGTTGACATGAATACATACCAACCCCTACTGTAAGGGGTGAGGTCCCTTCATCTGGTTCACTATGGAGCTCTGACACTGACTCTCTCTCTGTCTCTCTCTCTCTCTCTCGCCCCTGTCCGGTGCAGGTTCCCCTGGCTGATAAGTCCATCTTCTCTGGGGCTCTGTTCCAGTACCTGGAGGAGAACAAGAAGTGGCGCAACCGCTTCCTCTTCGTCCCGGACTCCTATAACATCAACTACTATGACAACAAAGCGGTGAGGCTTCTCCCTCAGACATGCACACACACCTCAGCTCTTCTTCAACATGTTTATGATGCATCAGTAGTAATCGTAAGGAAAACAACAATAAAGAAAAGGCGTGCTCGACTCTAAAAAAAAGTTCTGATGAATGTGTCTTTGGGTGCTGTCACCCAGGGGGTTGATTGAGTAAGGCGATTATGATAGGAATTGTCCCATTTGAATAATAAGGATTCCTGCCAAGTACAAACTGTGGTAGATGTGGATGTTTGTGTCATGTTTCATTCATTCATTCTCTTGCTGTATGTCTTCTCTTGCCTTTTGTGTTCCCCTACCAGTCCCACGAGAGAGGGTTGCATCCCAAGGGGACCATCAACTGTGCTGGGTACAAAGTGCTGACCTCCTTGGAGCAGTACATGGAGCTGCTGAGCAACAGTCTGCCTGGTGAGAGGCTTGGGGGGAGGGGAGCGAGGTGGGGGGGGAGCAGGGGGGCATGGAGGCATGGAGGCTGGGGAGAGGTGAGAGGGAGGCTGGAGAAAGGAATGGGGTGGGGGAGAGGCCCACGTTGGGGCTGCTCACCCAAATGTCACGTGTAATCCTTTAAACAGGAAGAGGGGAGAGGGCTCTGACTGTACTTGTTATGGAGCGCTCGAGGCTCGAGGCATTCACCTACGGTGGAAGTTGTTTTTGTGTGAGCCTGGTAGAAAAGGGCCACCTGCTGACACAGGGAACGTTTGCTTTGTGTTTGTGTTTCAGGGGTAAAGGCCAAAGTAGGCAACGCTCCCTTCATAAAGTGTGCCACCCAGTTCCCGCTGATCCTGTGGCACCCGTACGCCCGCCACTACTATTTCTGTGTGGTCACTGAGAAGGAGCAGCAGAAGTGGCATGCTGTGTTTCAGGACTGCGTGAGACATGCCAACGACGGTGAGTCTTCCTGTCAAAACACACACAATCTCAAACGTTCCAAACATATTCATGCACACTATCCCAATCCAAACAAATGGGAATGAATACAGTATATTTTTGTAGTCGGTTTCGTGTTTTTCGAACAGAAGTGTTCAAACACACTGACGCCTCGCTTGTTGACACACTGTTATGGTTCCCAGCCTTGTTGTTTTGACGGATGTGGAAGAGACATGATTGGGCAATGCGATACGGTCACATGAAGGCAAGAGCGCACATGTCCCCTGTACCAATGACATCACAGTTGGAGTCATGTCAGGTTCTGATGACAGGTAGACGTTGTTTTGATGTGATGATTATGTATCAAACGGAACAATTTCTAGACGCATTCGTGAAGAAACTGTGGATGGATTTCTCTGTGAGTAGGCGTTCATATAAACTAGTTGGCGTACACCAGACCCAACATACAGGTTTGGAAGGGACTTCATTGAAGCCTTGCGGTCACACAGTGTTTTGGCTCTCGTACTGGAGCTCCCCTTGACTGTTGGCTCAGTGAGTTCAGTTGCGCAAGATGCACTCTCAATATTCCAGTCAGCATATTTTTCCCACCCAGTCATTGTCTACATTGGTAACTCCCCCCCCCTCCCCCCCACACACACACACCCCTCAAATATGCTGTATCCCACATTCTTCCTTCTTTTTCCATCGTCTTAACTTCCTCCTTACTCATTCTTTGCTTGCGTTTCTCATCATCTGCATGGCCCCCGAACCCTCTTTTTTTTCTTTTCTTTTTTCCTCTCTCTCCGCCTCCGCTATCCAAGTCCTCTAATCCATTCCTCCTTTTGACAATAAAAAAACCCTGACCGTCATAGCGTCCCGTATGGAGGGAGTACCACCAGAGCCAGTTGCTCTGTGCCTCTCTCTCACTCTCTGTTCTCCATCTCACGGTGGCGTTGCTCGGCTGCTCTGGTCTCCAGCGCTGCTCCTCTACGGGCCGTGTGCGGTTCTGAAGGGGACTCCAGCAGGGCAGCAGCGGTCACAGCTGCTCGGTAATACCAGACTACTATAACTCACGCAGCCAGGGAGTGAGGGAGTGAGGGAGAGAGAGAGAGAGGTATGAGATATGAGTGCGGGGGAGTGAGTGCAGGCCTCGTTTCACCGATGGTGATGTGCTGACGTCTCCGCTAAAGGCATTATGGCTTCCATCTGACCCCCCCCCCCCCCCCCGCCAAAGTCTGTGTGTTCTCACCAGTGTGGGTGTGAGTGTGTGGTGTGTGTGTGTATGTGAGCATCTGGACAGTGTTTCCTCACGATGGCTCTCATGAAAGCTCTTCTCCTCAGGGGTACTCTTTTTGAGTTCAGCGGGTTTACTCGAAAAAGTACAAGTAAGGTATGATCCGAATTGTAAACTGTTGACAATCTACAGGAGTTATTACGAATGTATGATGTGTCGTGTGCGTGATCCGTCCCAGGCCACCCAAGGATCGGCGGTGTCGGGCTGTGTTGGCACAGAATGAAGCGCACATAGTTTATACATAGTTCTTGGGTTTTGGCACGATGACATCGGGGTGTCATTTTCGTCTCTGCCGTGTAATTAGTGGCCAGAGCACTTGAACGCTGGCATCTGCACTGCAGTAACATCATTACATCGGGTCGTAAATATGTTCACGCAGACAGAAACTCAGGTGGATGATGACGGATGTGTCGGCGAGGTTTCGACCGTGGAACTGACTGTGCAGGTTAAGTATTCACCTGGTTCCCGTAGTGACAGGGGGAGACAAAGCGACTCAGGTAGAGTACCCAGCCATGCTTGTCACTCATAACTGGCGGCTTTGTTGTCTTTCCTGATGAGCTGTCTCCAGCGATGTTGACTCTTTGCGAAATTACGTAGTCGTTTTCTCACATGGATCATCCCCGAGAACCTGTATATTCATGACGAACGACTCATTCGTCATCGCTGGGTAGGCACCTGTCTGTGCAAGGTTTAACCACAGGTTTCTTCATGTATACTGGTATGTTAATCCCATTGTTTTAAATGTCCCTGTCGGTTATGTTTAAGGAACAGTACTTCCATCAGACCTAGTAGCATCAGAGGCGCACGGCGGGCAGCGCATGGGCCTTTACTCAGGGGGTGCTTTAATCCAAAACGTCTGGGATGGCGTAATGGGCATCATTATGGGGCTTAATTGAGTTCTGACCGGCCGTAGGTATGCCAAGCGCTGTTGGCATCGGTGCAGCCACTCCGTTGTGTGACTTGTATAACAGGCAAGGGTCTGCAGGGAATTTAACCTAAACTGGAAGCATGCGTCGGCCACATGTTGCTGCATGACTGAGTTATGAGTCCGAGGACAGGACCCAGGGGCTTTAGCCATCTCCTTTCTAAGAAAATGGCTCAATCAGACCTTTAACTCAATAGAGACAGGAGAGAGTCTGGTGAAGGGATCTTTGAGGAGTTGCCATTCCTGGGATTCCCCGCATAGTTATTTGTTCTCTCCTTCAGCGAGAGATGTCGACACACTGTAGAGTACAGTACCTCTTTTCTCATGCCAGGGAGTTTAGGTCATGTCACACAACTCTGCTACTCTGTCCATTTAAAGGAGCACCATGTTGTTTGGCGCTTTGCAGCCATCTTTGGCTGCACAACAAATGTAAACCCCCCCAAAAACATACTGTCCTGTATGCTAGGTTTTCTAAAAAGAGCAATTGTACGACCATAGCAAACCACAACCAACACCAAATGTAAGAAAACGCTTTATCGTGATCAAGACAACGCTCTTCACTTGAACATTCTTTAGCATTTGTGGTCTCATTCCTTGGTCGCTACTGATTTTATCATGGCCATTTAGCACTATTTGGTGGTTGTTGGAATCGACATACAGGACCTTTAAGCATTGTGATGTCTCTGTGCATCTGGGATCTCCATGACACAGACCTGGCTGCGGCCTACACCTGATGACATATTATCGGTGTTGAGGACAACCATGCTGTGTCGAAGCTCGAAGCCTGTGTCTTCTCATTGGTCCATGATCATAAAAGGGAGCCGGCGACGTTTGAAGCCAGTCAGGGTAGCGCAGTAGGCCTATACACACGTCTGGCCTGAGTGGTCAGAGCTGTGCTGTCGTCCTGCCCAGCACAGCACCATGTTTAGACTGGAGCCTCTATAAAGTCTGGTATGTGGCAGCAATTAATTTTTCCCCGGCTGCTTCTTTCTCTCTCTCTCTCTCTCTCTCTCTCTCTCTCTCTCTCTCTCTCTCTCCCTCCCTCTCTGGACCCCCCCCCCCCCCCCCCCCCCCCCCCCCCCCCACACACACACACACACCCCACGTAGGGCTAGGGGCATGGTCATGGTAGGACACAGAGGGGGCCCTGTCCAGCAGACACCCTGCTGACCCCACCCGCCACCCCACCCAAATGTAAACCTCTCCTTCAGGGGCCACAGGATCTAGCCCTCCTTCGTCACCTGTGGCCAGCTGTCTTACTTAGAGGGGTTATGATTTTCATCAGGTCGTTCGTCTTGTGTATCCACTGTTTGTTACAGTACAGTATTGTAATCCTCGTGCATGGTTCCTCGTGCAAGGTTTTTTAAACGAAGGAAAAGATCCCATTAACATGTAGCTTTTTACTGACAACTCTGACAACAAAAACAGACTATTAAAAAAAAACACAAAAAAACCCCAGAGTGAACAGAAACGCCAAGACCTCTGGGAACACAGGCGGAGGAAATACCCATAATAGCTAACATGCTTCAGCTGTGACACAGGCCTGCGTAATGTGTGTGTGTGTGGGGGGGTGTGTGAATAACTCCATATGTTTCCTATATGTGCCACACAGATGAAGGTTTGCAGGGTTCATTGCAACAATGTAACAAGGTGTTGCTCAAAGCCATTACCAGTCTCCAACAACATTTTCTTGTTGATTTTAATTGATTTTATGTACCTTTTTCCAGCATATTTTTGCGGAGGTGGGAATATCTTTTACTTTTAGACTTGTCGAAACCTAGGGTGGCAGAAATCCCCTTCATATTCTCATAAGGCAGTGCCAAAATAAATATGACCCCCTCCCTAACACACACACACACACACACACACACACACACACACTCTCGCTCTCTCTCTCTCTCTCAAAAAAGTCCACACAGAACTTTCTGAGAGGGAGTCTGGGGCTGTGGACTTCCTGCCTCTAGCAACACACACACACACACACACACACACACAGCCCTCTCACCCCACCCCACTCACCCCACCCCACTCACTTCCTGGCTTTGTCATGACTAGAGTCCACCACACACTCTTAACAAACACTCAGAACTAACACACTCTGATAACACACAAACCCACACTGCAATTTCTCTCTTGAATTCCCTCAGTTTTATCACAACACAGGATTTCACATGATTGTTCTGTTGTTTGGGAGTAGATCTCCCATCCTTTAGGGGCTGTTTTGGTGGTTACATGCCAGTATTTCACTTTAATGTACAAACACAGCTGGATAAATGAGTAAACACAACTGCTTTCTGTGGAGTTGAGGGATAATCAGTGTAAGAGAGGTCTCTGTAATCAGGGAATCAGGCGTAGTCTCTCGCCAACAACGTCTCAAAGCGTGACCAGGGCGACTCCTTGAGCGCCGACACAAAGCACTGTTAAGTTTCAGGCTATTTATAGTGGTCCTGCGGTTATTACGGACGCATTCTGTTCTTCAATATCCGTAAAACGATCCGGTGCATTTTAGAGAAGACGAGGGTTCGCTTCCTCAAAAAACCCTGTAACACTGGAACATCCCGGGGTCGCCATGGCAATGTTTTGAAAAAACAATTTTGGCAAGAAAGGGGGTGGTGGTGGTGGTGGCGGGGGGGGGGTGACCCAGGTCATACTGACATCACACTGCATGATCATCTCTGAGTCACTTTAGGGAGTTCTGAAACTGCTTTCCATATTTAGACCGGGTGACCCTCCACATCATTCTAGAGACGTCGGCGGTCAAGTTTCCACAGACTTTTCCGAGTCCTTCCTGAATTCCTGAATCCCAAGACTTTGTCTGAGTCTTCACAGCACTAACTAATCGAGAAACTAGTTCCATGGGAACGCATTCAAAAACCATAAGATGTACGGTATACCCAATTCTAGAATTGAGAAGGATTGGAACCTGTGTTGACGATCATAAACCTCACCCCTAATGAACCCGATTATAAAATGTTTTCTTCTTTCTTTCTCTGTGCCCCTGCAGGTCTGTCAGAGGAGAGCAAAGTGCAGACGCCGGCCTTCACAGATGCAGTGAGGCTCTACCGCCAAGCCCACGGCCAATACGGCACCTGGGACATGATGTGTGGCGTGCCGGCACAGGTAAAAAAACATGGCATGGCCTGCCAGCACCACTCTCTTTCAGGGCAATACTGTGTGAATGTCACTTTCTCTCTCTCGTCACTAATCAGCCAGTTAGCAATGTGGCTAAACCAGGCCCTCAGGGGCAGAGTAGAACAGTATATTCATAGGCAGCGCCTCTCGTTTTTTTGTTGTTTTCTTTTCACATTCATTTCATTCATGCTTTGTCTCTGCTGGAAGGCATAACCGAGGGTTTATATAGGCCCCTTCATTACAGTACTTAACCTTCTCAGGTGTGGTCGGTACTGTGAGTTTCTATAGCTCCACCACCAACCATCAGAACAGGTTTTTCGAGAACAATTTTTTTTTGCCGTCAACCCAGATATTCATTTCACAAGATGAGAGCACCACGTGATGTCATCTGACTTTCTCTCCCGTGTCTCGGGGGCTTTTTGAAGTCCAGAGTCCTCGGATTACCAGCGGGGTTGCGTCGGGGTTGACGTCCACACGGCAGAACCGACCTCACAGGTGGACGTTTGTGCGCAGGATAACGCTGAGCACCCAGTTTGTCAATGAGTCTCTCTGTTCCTCCCCTATTCCGCCTCATTTGGGGTTGGATGACTCACTGGCAGAATTGGCGCGTGCCGCTCTTATCAGTGTGTGTGCGCCTCGTTCTCGGGTCACACGGTGCGATGAATGCCTGCCACTGTTCTGTTTAACTCGCCGTGCCGTAGTGTTTGCGTTAGGGGCGGTGGCGGGGGCGGCCCCTGGTCTCTCCTGGTCGTATGGTGCTGGCGCTGCACGCCTGGGAGTGCATGTGCGTGTGCGGTGGGGAGGTCATCATCTATTTTCTGCCTGTTCTTGCTGGCACAATGGCTAGCTGTTCTGTAAGGGTGCGTGAGTGTGAGTGACACCACAGTTAAATGGATAATACTGCATAATAACATTATTTAGTTCCCGGTTGAGATATTGCAGTAATGCAGTTGTATGTCCCGTCACGGGCCACATGTGGTCTAGATTCTAGAGGAGTTACATAAGGGAAGGATGCAGTTTTATATCGGGTCATCCCCGTCCTCCATATCCACTTAGGATATTTCTGTAGTTGTGACGTGTTTGGCCGTGTGTGTGTGTGTGTGTGTGGTTGGTCGGTCGGTCGGTCGGTCAATGCCTCGAGAGTCTAGACTAGAGTCTCAGCTGACCTTTGCCTCCATTAGTAGTCTGTCTGGCAGCAATTCTAAGTCAAAGCCTGGAGGCCTTGCAACAGCAGCCCCAGCCATTCAGCCCAGCCCCCCCCCCCACACACACACACAGCTCTCCTCCTGTCTGACTCACTGTTCTGTGCGTCAGATCCCAGTGAGCTCATGACCACAGGATGCTGGGGTGAATCCAGGACAGGCGGTGGAAGGGGCAGGCATAATCACCTTGGTGACATCACCTCTCAGCTGCCCTCCTCTCTAATGTGCTTCCTGTTACTGTGGTCTGTGTGGTCGCCGTTCAGGAAATACACTTGTCATGACATTGGTGAACTGTTCAGCTTTTTGCTGACCAAGGGTTTTGTATCCATGTACTCATCCAATTGTGTGTGTGTGTGTGTCTCCCTGTACTGTAGATCCTGGCCAACCTGGCGATGGAGACCCTTCTCCCTGAGCTGAGGGACCTCATCTCCCCCCGACTGAAGGGCAAGATGCACGAGAGGCAGAGGAACTGGATGCTGGTAAGTCGCTGTCTCCGTCCAGACAAAGTCAGCTCCCGCTGTAGGAGGGAAAGCACACTGGATCACACTCGCGTCCCTCCGTGTGTCTTTGTCAGATCTCGGACGCGGTGTACAGCCTGGTCCAGAGGCAGACCCAGGCCCAGTACGAGGCGGTGCTGCAGGCCTGTGAGGCGGGGCGCCCCCCGCTGGAGGCTCTCATACGCACAGACATGGACCAGATCATCACCTCCAAGGAGCACGTCACCAACAAGATCAGAGGTCAGCCTCTCCTCCTCTCCCCTCTTCTCCTCTTCTCTCCCCTCTCCTCCTCACCCCTTCTTCTCCTCACTCCTCCTCACCCCACTCCCCTCTCCTCCTCACCTCTCTTCTCCTCCTCTCCCCTCTCCTCCTCCCCCCTCTCCTCCTCTCCCCTCTCCTCTTCACCCCTCTTTTCTTCAATCGTCTTTTCTTCACCCCTTTCCTCCTCCTCACCCCTCTTCTCCTCTCCTCCTCCTCACCTCTCTCCTCCTCCTCACCTCTCTCCTCCTCCTCACCCCTCTCCTCCTCCTCACCCCTCTCCTCCTCCTCACCCTTCTTCTCCTGTTCTAAACTCAAAGCATTGGAGGAGAAGAACCAGTTACCTCCCCCTTTTTTAGATATTCACCTCCAAGGCCTTTTGAGTAGGAAGCGAGTGGAGGAATCGAGGACAGAGGGCACGACGAATCGAGTTTCTAATTGAGAAATGGCCCATAGAGACCAGCAGTCGGTGCTGTTATGTACTGACGACCTCTCTCTGTGCCCCCCCCCCCCAGCGGTGGTCCAGCCCAAGGCAGAGAAGCTGCTGAAGGTGAGTATCCAGCCTTACATCAGCTCCATCCTGGATGCCCTGATGGAGCCCACCAGCCGAGGCTTCTCCGAGGTGCGAGACGTGTTCTTCCGTGAGCTGGTGGAGATGAGCAAGAACACGGTGAACGACGGCAGCAAGGAGAAAGTGGGAGAGGTAAGAGAGAGAGAGAAAGAGAGAGCGCTCTGGGCTTCAGGCTGTGGGTGTTGTCCTTGTCACACATGACTCAGTTCCACAAAACTGTTTAGCGATTGATACCTTTAGAAAGTTAAGATAAGGCTGAGGTACCTTAGGAATCATTAATGGTGTACGCTTATTCAGTTCCTTAAGCTGAATGTAGAATATTCTGTTTACCCACTGTCTCCCCTCCCTTCCTTCCCTCCCTTCCCTCCCTCCCTCCTCAGCACATGGAGAAGGTGTCCATGCTGGCGTTCCACCCGGTGAAGATGCAGAGCTGCTATGAGAAGGTGGAGCAGCTGAGTCTGGAGGGCCTGCAGCAGAGGTTCGACGTGTCCAGTCCCTCTGTGTTCGTCCAGAGGGCCCAGATCCTCATGAGAGAGGTAGGTCTCTGACGCTACGCTACGCCCACACACGCTGCAGTAACGGACACTCCCTCTCAGTTCAAACAGGGAAGCCTTTCGCTAACAAGAAAACAAATAGGGAAAGTTAATCTATCACCCACCCTACTACAGAGTGTGGTGAGGTCATCTTTGAAACAAGTGCTACAAATGTGTGTGTGTGTGTGTGTGTGTGTGTGTGTGTGTTGAAATGTAGCAGCTTCCAGGCGTTTGTTGTGGTTGGTAGCTCTGCTGTTTTGTTTGAACCTAAGAGCCTGGGGAGAACTGTTGTGGTTGTAAACACACACTGGCCTCTCGGCGGTGCAGCTAGGGTCGGCTGTAATTGGCTGACTTGTCTGTGTTGACGGGCCCTGTGATCCAACAAGAGCCAAGCATTCGCGACCCCCCCCCCTGTCCCGTCCCGTCGTGAACCACAAAGCGGCCCTCGCCATAGAGCCTGGAACCTGCTGGGGTTTTGAGCTGTCAGACAGGGGCCGGGGTCACGGCGAGTTCACGTATATAAACGCGAGTCCAAGATTCTGTTTATAATCCACATATACAAGAGCGGAAAATCTCCTCTTAGGGTCCGGAGTGTGTGTTGTTTTCAAAACCGAGGGAGGGGTTAGACAGGATTCAACTCGTATAGAAGGCAATCTTTAATTTGTGATGTTACACTTACAAATGAATGACTGGGAAGAGGGTTCCCCCTTGTGGTGAAATGGCAGAGCGGTTGTATTCTTTTGCTTGTGTTTTTGGAGATTTGGGCTCAAGGGGGAGGGGTTGGACAGCATTTTCAACAAATGAAGATAAGAATAATAATGGTGGTAAGATGGTACCTTAGTTCCGTAGTCGTTAAGCTGATGATTTAACCCTTTTGTGTCTGCAGCAAATGGACGACGCAGTGTACACGTTTGAGCAGATTCTCCACCAGAGTCTGGAGGGCCAGGCGCCAGAGGGGTTCTCTAAGACCATCCAGCGCTGCCAGGACCGGGTCATCAAGGTGAGACAGGACAGGGTGGGCACAGCCCTCCATGGCATGGGCAGAAGGTGGCACAATAGGACTAATACCACAGGCTATTTATTCTCACAAAATTAATAAAAATGAAAATGTTGTCTGATTTTCTTCTTTTCTTTTTTTTTTTCCTCAGAAATTTGACTATGACAGCAGCACAGTGCGTAAGCGCTTCTTCCGAGAGGCTCTCCTCCAGATCTTCATTCCTTACATGCTGAAGCAGCTCACCCCCTCTTGCGGCTCTGTAAGTCTCATCTGTCTGCTAGAGTCGTCGTTAGTCACACGGTCACATGGTCAGACAGGACAGACATATAACAGCGTCACTGTGTACGCACTACACTTTACCGTGACATCGTTCCTTGTTATTGTCAGCTATACTGCTAGCTTGACACCACTCATGACTCAGCTCAGTGACACTAAAGACCGTAACAATGAGACCAGGTGCCTCTCAGTGTTAACATGATGGATGGGGGGTAAGGCCCTGTGACAGACAAGCATCCTCCCCAGGGGGAGGACAGTACTTGTACATCAAGCTGCCTCCTGCCTACTTTTACTCATAGCAATAAAGTACCACAGTGCCTCCCCATGAAGTGTATATTGCCTTTTTACCAGTTCTTTTATCATATTTGTCTGTCATTCCCAGGAGCTGCCTCGCTTCCAGGAGCTCATCTTTGAGGACTTTGCCCGCTTCATCCTGGTGGAGAACATCTTTGAGGAGGTGGTGCTGCACTCGGTCATGAAGGACATCATGATGGGTAAGTCGAGAGAGAGAGAGAGAGAGATCTCCGCCCTTCTCTGTTGGAGGATATGGTTTATCCAGGATAAGAGACTAAATGAGTAATCAGGTCATGTGTTGTTGCTTTGATGAAGGAGCTTGCTCCGAAACGCTTCAGCAAATAAAACATAGGGGATCAAGGGATCAAGTTGCTCTCCAGAACCTCTTTTCTTGATATACATATATATACTTCATATTACATGGACTGACCACCCCTCCAGCGGTGAAAAACGTCAGCAATCTTTCAGTAATCCTGAGCTCTGCCAAAACTGGTTTTCCAATGAATCATCATGACAAGAACATTGTTGAACAGAATATTGCTCCTGTTGTCTGTGCACACTGTCTGAACACACTCTTTCTCTTCTCTCTCTCTCTCTTCTTCTTCTTTCTTTCCATCTCCCCGTCTCTCCGCAGCTGTGAAAGAGGCAGCCATCCAGAGGAGACACAACCTGTACAGGGACAGCATCGTGCTGACCAGCAGTGACCCCAACCTGCACCTACTGGGAGAGAACCCCTCCATCGACTGGGCAGGAGAGTACGGGGGACAGGAAGAGGAGGAAGGGGAGGAGCAGGAGGACGGCGGGGAGTCCCACAAGAGACGCAGGATGAAGCAGGTGGTGTCCATGATCCAGGTGGACGGGTCTCCTGTCCTGCTCAACGAGTCGTGTCTGGAGGTGCCTGGGGAGGACGGGATCCCGGAGGAGGGACAGGACCAGGACACAGATGTCCCGTCATCCCCAGAGAGCCTGCACCACCAGAATGGAACCAGTCTCAAGGCAGATTCTCCGGAGACCGCCCCTCCTGCCCTCACAAACGGGGCTGTCCTGAGAGAAGGTGAGCAAGCCGTCCCGAGTGAGGTCCCTGAGGTTCAGAGCGACGTCTCCCCCTCAGAGGGCAGGCCCCAGGAAGCTGAGGGTGAGAAACCCACAGAGGAGCCCCTGCAGGACCCCGAAAGCGCGTTAGCCATTGAGAGTGCCATTCAGGAGATTGAGAACGCCGTGCAAGGGGAGGACGGCGAACAAGTCACCGAGGGGGGCGCGCAAGAGGAGGCAGAGGCCGCACCCACAACCCAGGAAGTGGCCGCATCTTCACCTTCGGCCCTAGCGGTGGTGGAGGCAGCAAGCCCTGAAACCCAGGAGGAGACCCCCACACCCACGACCCCAGCCCCGGTTGAAGTAGCAACACCTGCACAATCAGAGGAGATCCCCACAGCCCCTGTCTCAGCTCCGGTTGAAGTAGCAACACCTGCACAACCAGAGGAGATCCCAACAGCCCCTGTCTCAGCTCCGGTTGAAGTAGCAACACCTGCACAACCAGAGGAGATCCCAACAGCCCCTGTCTCAGCCCCTGTCTCAGCTCCGGTTGAAGTAGCAACACCTGCACAACAAGAGGAGATCCCAACAGCCCCTGTCTCAGCCCCTGTCTCAGCTCCGGTTGAAGTAGCAACACCTGCACAACAAGAGGAGATCCCAACAGCCCCTGTCTCAGCTCCGGTTGAAGTAGCAACACCTGCACAACCAGAGGAGATCCCAACAGCCCCTGTCTCAGCCCCTGTCTCAGCTCCGGTTGAAGTAGCAACACCTGCACAACCAGAGGAGATCCCAACAGCCCCTGTCTCAGCTCCGGTTGAAGTAGCAACACCTGCACAACCAGAAAAGACCCCCACAGCCCCGGCCCCAGCCCTGGATGAAGTAGCAAAACCGGAGGGGACCCCAACACTACCAGCCCCGGTTGAGGGAGCAATCCAAGACGAGACCCCAACCCCCACAGCCCAGGTGGAGGTAATAACACCTGCAGCACAGGAGAAGACCCTCACACCCACAGCCGCCGGCACAGAGCAAGTCCCCATCCCGCTATCAGTGGAGTCTGAGAGCACTTCAGATGTCGTTCCAGAGTTGGACCAGTCGACGGTGGACTCCCCTCCCCCTCCCCACGACGACAGTGGCTTCCTGTCGCCCACCAGTCAGGCCGCGGAGAGGGACGAGGCTCGGGCTCCTGCCGCCCCCAGCTCAGAGGGCCCGCAGGCAGGAGAGGCAGCCCTTCAGACGGGGGTAGAAGCAGTGACTGTGAGCCAGGAGGGAGCCGCTCACCCTAACGACTGTGAAACTGGAGAGAAAGACTCAGGAAAGGGAGAAGCCAGTGAGGATTAAGCCTTTAAGCCAAAAGAGAACATCTAATTTCACTCATAGACAATTTCATAGTGGGCAGTTAGTTTGTTGATCAGTCTTTCACTTCAGTCTGCGACAGTTTTGGTCCTCAAATAATTAGTGTGCAGTAACACACACTTGTTTGCACCAATATGATGCGTTACAACCAATATCTTGACTGAGCAGGGCTCAGGTGCAATTATTGTATTATCACAATCTATTGTTCTTATTTCATGCTACGATTTCTAGGACGAATAACGCATTTGACCGCATTCCACATTCATAGGATAGATTAGCATTTGTGTTGCATTCCATCCACTCGAGGGGAACTCCATGCACCTTGTTCTTTATTTGACCATGTATTCACCAGGTGGGGAAGTGAGCACCATGAAGAGACGCAACAGTCTCCATATGACGTTTTGTAAATATGAAATAAGATTGACGCCTTCCTTTATTATTTTTTTCTTTCTCTGTGGAATGTTTTGATATAATTGATTTTGATCAAGAGTCCATCCACTACTGTAGCCTGTACTGAGTTGTCTTCATCCACAATGCTGTCGTGTGTGACTGACTCACTTTGTGTTCCATTGCATTTAGTGTATGGACGTCAGCAAGGTTAGCAAAGCTAATAGCTAGCCATGGCTGAATGGAGAGCATGAGTTCATAGAGTATTTACGTCCTCCTCGTCATCTTTTTTGTGATGCTTTTTTCTATGTGCCGCTTGTTTCTTATGAACAATTTCTCTATTTGTCTTGTCTTATTTGTGATTTTAATTTTCTACAAAATTCAGACATTTAAAATAAAATTAAGGACACTATTTCTTATTGTTAATCATACATACAGCATTTCCAATTGTCAATAGTATTATTTTGAAATATATTTATTGAAATTATTAATTTAGGGGAAAGTTTTAGCATGTTGCTAATGCTTGGTGGCCTAAGAAATTCCATCGTGGAGTATAACAGTGGCCTTCAGACACTAGAAAACCTCTGACTCTAAGTACTTTTTATTTTCTCCATGGAATTTCAATTTCAATCCATCAATCATCATGATGTGCAAACTGCTCTATTTCCCTTGTAAACAAACTCTAAATATTACATCCAAATAATGGGAGTTCTCTTTGCTGTATGATATTTCATCCTTGATATTTGACAATTTCTTGTAGATCAATGGGAATACCTCTGTTTTGATCCAGAGTTATCCCCAACAGAGAAAGCTTATGTACATTATGTAAATGCTTTGATAGGTTCATACACTTGTGGCCCTTTTCACTACAATACCTTTTCACCAGTGCCTTCATTAATATAAAAAATATAAATAATGTTGTCCCTGTTTTTTTTATTTATTATCTATTGCACTCTGCATTGTATGTGTCCCTGTCTCCCCACCCTTTTTTATGAGTGTACTTTTAGATGTATTTTACTCAATGTAATACAATGTACTATTATTGATAATAAATAATTATCGATTAAATGTATTTGTCTCTGTGATTTTTGCTTTTGTTCACATAGGCTACTGTAGAATTGTGCAATGATCGATTTGGCCATGTGGGGAATACCTACATCCTACACAGTACATCCACATGTGATTACACAGATTTGAATACTACTAGAATTGTGTTTAATAAGGTAGCTCACCAGACCTTTTCCAGTTCAGTTGTTCATAGGTCATTATGTCTGAATACACGTACACTTCTCAGTATAGAACCATTGTTTTTATTGCACCACATTCATGTCCTGCAATAATATATAATCCCATGTCTATCCTCCCATCATACAGCCAATTACCTCCACCTGTTCTCCATCACTTGACTCCTCCTGTAAGCCTACATGACCATCAAACTATTCCAACACTGGTTATAAACCAAATAACAGAACAGATTAAATGATTGTACAAAGGAATATTGTTCTTCAATGTACTGTCACAATTGCAAAAATATATGCAGCAGCAATATCATCCAGAACATTTGATTCACTGTTTTCTGTTATTATTTATGTAGCATAGTAGTCATGTACTGTAGATTACTCATCAGTGTGCTGTTGTTACTCGTGGATATTTTTACACGAGCCATTCCGTTCATCAGAATACACCTGCTGGCAGCTGCTTTTTTGCGGCTGAGCGTAAACATTAGGAGAGCGGCGGCATGACGACACCGTGTACGTCCCTCTCTCACAGACAAGCTACAGACCTCCTCGCTTTAGTTTCACCATCAGCCACAAAGCGCTCGGAATGAGATCCTGCGCAAAACACGGAGGACCGCTTCAGAAGCCGGTCTTATGACACCCGCGACTGAGCGTCATCTTTGCTCTGTTGGCAACTCCGCATTATTCTGACTACTTGTTTGAAAAGCAGAGCGATTTTCCTGAGCTATTTTTTTTATCTAGGCGAGGGGAAGGGGGAATGATTACCCCCGTCTTCCCATCTCCGTCTCATCCGTCGTAGGAGCGCTTCGCAGCATGCCATCCTCCCCGTGCAGAGGGGTCGACCACCGGCCGCGGGCCTCGCTGCTCACCCAGGTGGTCCTGCTCGCAACACTCGTGGCTTTGAGCGACTGTCTGTCAGGTAAGGGGGGCAGCTGTTTGGAATGATAACGCAAAGGGCGCAATTTATTTTGAAAGCTGAAATGCTGATGATGCCATATGTTATGTTGTACATAGGTTCATACACTTGTGTACTTTCACCTATAGTAATGATTTGATTTCAAATCCAAACCATCTGAGTATAGAGTCAAAAGAAAGAACTAGATTACTTATGCATGGCACTATCACAATGATTGTTTTCTGCATAGGCTACATATATTCATTTGTTAATGTAAACATACTCGTAGGCTATTCGAACGCCCCTCCAGGATGATATGTCACATAACTAGAGGTGTGTGATATTGTAAATAAAATAGTTTCTGGTTGTTCATTATCATTGGAGCGGGTGTGTACACTGACGTTGCAAACTCAATGTGTCACATTGTGCCATGTGTTTGTGCAGCGACCTCAGAGCACCTGCCTTTATTCTTTGTTTTATTTGTTTGTCCTCCTGAGATGTTTGTTTACAAATTTGCATCATCATTTCATTTTTAAGAATGGTCATTTTCAAGTTTAAGAATTGTTGAATGCATTTGATTACTTAATGTGTTAAATATAACACTTATCAACACATCGTTGTGCTCATAATAAGTGTTGTAATATTTAAAATGTGTTTATGTTGGATAATGATTGACAGTGTTGGTCCCTCCCTCCCCCTATTTTGAAGAGATTATTTGATGCTATGCATTATCTCACTTATCCTCAAGCATATATTGTGATTTCACAATTAACATGAAAGTTAAGAGTACTCCAGTATGTATTTCATGAGTAGATGATGCATGTACACGTAGGGCAGAGCACAGAGCCCAGAGCTGAGCAGACGTGTGATTGAACTAGTGGCGTACATTGACAGGGCACAGTGAGGCATCTGACTCAGGGTGATCTGATAAACTGTGACAGAGTCATGTTTCTCCACTGTGTTGTCTGGACACAGACATAATAATGGCTAACTGCTGACCGAACTGCATGCAGAGGGCTTGAAGGCTGAATACTGACGTAGACACAAAGTCACAACACATTACACTTCAAGCAAAAGACATTACTCAGTGTCAATGCATATCGACCTAGATGGAGGGTGACCCGATTGTATGTCTAGTTCCTTGGACACATGCACACGCACACACACACACACACACACACACACACACACACACACACACACACACAAATGGTTATCAGCAGCCCGTACTCTGACACGTTCCCCCTGTCAGAAGCCACTCCAGTGCAGTTCAGCTGTGCCTCGGTAAGGGCATGGTGAATGTCACACATTAGAGGTGGATGCATTTCAAGACAAACACAAAAATAGATCCACTCACTGTGACGTGGTGTGTGTCATGGTGAATGCAGCTCTGGGGCATCTTCTCTTACCACCTGCCAAGCTCTGTGCTCTTGCTCTTGGTTGTTGTTTTCCCGTAATGGTAACCTATGTCATACCACGATGGCAGCTGGAGCATGTTTTTTGTAGGCAATCTAATTCAGTACCATATGCACAAAGAAAAATGATGATTTCACTCTGCAGTGGATGAGAACATGCTGTGCTCCCAGCTTTCACTCCAGACTCCCTGCATACATTGAAAACACTATCTCTACAATCTCCAGGACCTTTTGTGTACCCAGTTAGTCTGCTTTATTGGAGGGCTGTTCTTATCACTGTGCTTCTCACCCACCTTGATTCATTCTTTTCATCCCTGCCATGAATCGTTGAACTGATACCATCTATGATATGAAAAGAGCCGTGTGTGTGTGTGTGTGTGTGTGTTTGTATGTGTGTGTGTGTGTG
The DNA here is from genome assembly GCF_963989245.1 of Nansenia antarctica. Lineage (NCBI taxonomy): Eukaryota > Metazoa > Chordata > Actinopteri > Argentiniformes > Microstomatidae > Nansenia > Nansenia antarctica. The sequence continues at coordinate 25,094,121 of NC_137690.1, forward strand.
GATTACAGAGAGTAATGTTAAAGCCAAGGCACTGATCTGGGTGTTAAGGTACCGTGTTTGAAGGGCAACGACGTCTTCCTGATGTGAGCACAGGCAGCACAGCAGAGGTTTGTGTCTGCGTGTGGGAGTGCTCTGGGAGATCTCTTACTTGGACTATGCTATGTGAGTAGGCTGGTTCAAGCTGTAAAATAAATAAATAGATAACCTGATTAGGACCGTGGAGGAAAGCCTACAATAGTTCTCTCCTCCTAAAGGATATGTGCTGGACTGGCCCTCCTACACTGACAGACCAACGCTAACCATATGGTATTATGTTCTAGAGAAGAACGTAAACAGGCTAGTGTGCAGTTTTCTCTATGTGCCAAAACGTACTCAGTGTGCCGGATTTCAGATCAATTTGGGAAAAATACAAATGGTAGGCTTAGCCTTCAGTCTCTGTGCTGCCTATTCAGGTAGAGCATAAAGGAGCATTGTCCCTCACTATTGACATGCAGATGTAGATGTTTGTTTTTCGAAGTGTCTTCTGTCTGTTGGAGGACAATAGCGGCTTGATATATACGTGAGGTACTTCATAAATCCACCTGGAGAAGCATACATTTTAGAGAATTCAATCGTACTTTGGAGAATTGAGGTATTGCCTCGGCTTTGAGAGAAAATGTTGATTTTTGAAGGGAAAAAGCTCATGCAACCCTGATGAGCGGCTGGCTGTATTGATTGTTTTGACGCATTGGAGATGTCGAGGATGTTGTATTGCTGCTCTGAGAGGGAGGGCCCCCCATTGGAGTGTGTGTGTGTGTGTGTGTGGTGGGGGTGAAAAGGTTAGCTGCCAAGCTTCATTAGGTGGGGCCTGTTGCTCAAAGGTGATGTTTTAGCATCTAATCAGACTCAAATCAAATCCAACTTTATTTATACAGCACATTTCATCCACCGATGCAATTCAGAGAGAGAAAAGAGACAGTCACCTCTCCATGTCTCACCTTCACCTTTCTGTTTGAGGTTTGTGCTCAGCAGCCTTACTGTAGTATCTTCAACTAGAACTGGACTGTAGCTACGCAGGCCACAGTCTTACATATGGGGCGGCTGTGGTGCAGGAGGTAGAGCCGCCGTCTAATGATCGCAAGGTTGGCAGATCGGCGGTTCGAGCCCCAGCTGGCCACATGTCGAAGTGTCCTTGGGCAAGACACTGAACCCCAAATTGCTCCCAGTGAGCGGGCCGGCGCCTTGCATGGTAGCTTGCCGCCATTGGTGTGTGAATGTGTGTGTGAATGGGTGAATGAGAGGCCGTTGTAAAGCGCTTTGGATAAAGGCGCTATATAAGTCAGTCCATTTACCATTTACCATTACCATTTACATTATAGGGTTAGGGTTAAGTGTTTCCAGGTACTGTTTTGTGAGAAGGTGAGTGGAAATGTCAATAGAGAAACCCTGCTGTTTTGAATGGCTTTCAGATCGTATCGTATCACTGAAAAAAGAAGCCCATTCCAAAAACGGGTCTGTTCGACCCTGAAGTACTTTAGGTAGCATTCGCTACAGGATTAGACTGACAATGTGTCAGTGGGATATTTGGGCTTTCTGCTGATGTGGCCTTGTGCAATGGTACTGGGAGGGCCAGCACTGCAGCGTCTCTCTCTCTCAATCACAATCCTCTTCCTCCTGAGAGCCAGCTGAGCTGCTCTCGTGCGTTTCTGGATTGCCTGTCTGGGTGTGCTCTCTGTGGCACATGCGCGTCTCCACGCACTAGATCCTTCCGCACCTAATAGAGATGATCGTCCCGTAGGCTGTGGGCTGAGAAGTCGGCTGTAAGCCACCGCCAGTTGTTTAGACATTAAGCCCTCGTCGGGTACTGAGGGGTGGCAGTAATCGCAAAACGTGACAGGCTTCGTCCGTATGTCTGTTTGTCTGTGTGTCTGACAACCTGTCTCTCCGTCTGTCCGTCTTCCTGTCGGAGGAATGTCAACAGGTAGATGTCCTCCACTGGCATCTTTTTTCTCTCATCGAGGCTAATTGTTTCTCTCCCAATGCTGTTCACTGCTATCTAGCTCCCTGATACAGGTGTCTTTGTCCACACAAAATGATACCATAGCATTTATTGCCTGTCCCCTGTAATATGATAATGTACATCAATAATTGGATTGAATATGAGGCTATTTTCATTACCTTGGCTATACCGGTTGTGGCCAATGGCACTGTACGGTTATGACGCAAGCCGAATGCCTCTCTCAGTGGTACATTAGGTGTCTATTGATAGCAGGACACAATGCATTAGAGACGTGCAATTTAGAAGAAAAGGTTGCCCCTGCCACTCATATGAGGCAAGATGCAGATCTCTGGTAATCCTCCAGCACTCTGGTGGCCGCAGTTAAAGCCCTCTCGGGCTCTTCTTCTCACACATTGTATTGATTGTTATGGGCGATGCTAAAAGACTCGGTGCTGTCGCTGTAACGTTGTGTTTTCCTTTGAGCTATTTCTCCTCCTCTGAACCCCATCCAGAAACCCCCATGCACACACAGTAACAAGACACACCCGTTATGGCTCGTCCACTCTCCATGTAATCACTCCGTCACATTTGTATTGCATATAAATATTTTTGATTGCCTTTTTGCCGAAGAAGAGCAGTGTCTGGTCTGCACATGCATCTCCGCCAATGTCGGCCTGTTTTCTTCAAAGGAAAGAGCCTGACGGTGACATGCTGTTTGAGCAAATGTCCCCAGCAGCCACGCTCTCAAGCATTCCAGTATGGCCAGATGTTGTTTTTCCCCCCAGTGTGTCAGCTTGGGTCAGCTCAGCTTTGAAGCCCTGAAATATTGATGTTGACTGTTCTGGTTGCAGACAGGATAACATCTCTGGATGAGGATACTGTAGGTCTGGAACTTCTGGCACTATTTTCCAGAGATATAATGAGTCATGACTCGTCTGTCCGCTCCGTAATTCACATTGAACATATTTTCATGTATAATGTAGCAACTCTCACGGCTCTGTCCACTAGGAAGGATCCATCCGCTCCCCTGAGAGAATGAGAAGAACACATCCTCACAATGGGAATTGGAATCAGAAGCGATTCTGTTTTCCGATTTGAATTCTGATTCTGAGAATGTGTTTGCTCCATGTGGACTTTGAAAGGGCATGTGGGCTCCTCTGAGAGTACTCTGGAACAAATATACCCCCCCATGTGTTTTGGCATTTCCCTGCTTTATCATGAAATGTCAGATGTGCTACATGATGGAGTCAAACCGACGTTTCATTATGCAATATGCAAGGTGGATGTCCTGAGGTAGTCCAATACTGAATGTCATGTCTGCCTCAGGAGAGGAGAGAAATGAAAAAACCCCCTCACACTTGGCTGAAAGTAATAGCAAATACATTTTAGTGTCTTCAGTGGGTCCAGATTGCAGAGAGCGTTCCCTGTGCAAATAAGGTAACGGATCAATTTGATATCCTCAATTGTTTGTGCAAATGAAAGAAATGATTCCAAATCCGCCACGGTACTGCATTACATTACATTTACTTTTTGGGCATTTAGCAAGACGCCTTCCTCCAAAGTGACTTACAACAAATACATTTGGTAAGTGAATCATCTACCCACCAGTCATGGCAGGAAAAAGTAATCTATGCTCAAGCCGGGGGGTGGCCATTGGCAGTCATCGTGCTAGAAGAAGGAAGATCTTTATTTATTTGTGTACTGGGACATAGGATTAACTGATCACGATTAAGTATTTATTCACAGATTCAGGCATTGCAGCATTGGTGTGTACTACTGTAAAATGAGACTAGTAGTGAATCATTTGAACTCAGAATCACTCCCCGATGAAGTAAATAAAGCATGAAATAAAGTGAAAACTGGAAAGTAAACGACGAGACTGACTTAAATAGAATTCACATCAATTTGTGTGACAGCTACTCCAGTGATGCGTCTGTTCCTGTGCCTGTGTATTATTAGAAAAGGTCTCTTAACCTTGGATTGAAATGTGGATTGAATTACTTTAATAGGAAACAACCTTATAATAGGCATGCCTTATAATAGAAATCGGGAATAGCGGTGGAAAATTCATTGTCAAGCTAAATAATGTACGGCACCTAAATGAGCTGAGATGAGCTGCACTCTCACCATCCTTCGTTCTGAGTCAGAAGGCCAGACTCAGTCTAGAAGAGTGAAGATTGATTTAGATATACAAGTTTATTCAGAAATGGACCCTGTTATAGAAAACTGTAGTAGACATATTGGGGACGGGGGGCAGGTGCAGGGGGTCATAAAATACAGCATGGATGATCTAAGAAGCAACAGGAGGCAGGAAAGAGGAGAGAGGAGAAAGAGAGAGAGAGAGGCTGTGGTGAGCTGGGAGAGAGAAGGGGGCACTTGAACATGTACCGACAGTAGAGCCACAGGAGAGGTGTTCTCTTACCACAGCCAAGAGATGGTGTGAAGGAGCGGAATGACTCAGAGGAGAGAGGGAGAACGTCGAGTCTTGCAGGCCCTGCTTCGCATTCCTGTGTTCAAACGCCAGGACAGAGGAGGATTGCCGAGCGACTCTTTGATTTGTAATGTGGAAGTGAGCTGCCTGTGCCTCTGTGGGAATGTTTCTTGACTGTTATGGATTGCTAGGTTTGATTGAGTGAGTGAGTGAGTGAGTGGCGGAACAGACAAGACCTAAAGCTTTACTTTTGTCACCGCTTTAGAAACTGTGGTCTAACTGTTCCATTTCCTAATTGCTTCGATAATCCTCAAGCACTTGAATTCATTTAATGACAGTAAATTAAAGGTTCGGTGTATGAATACGCTGGAGGCAATGATTGGCATTCTTCTATTCCAATTGCGACTGCAGTTTGAAATGTAATGGACTCTGGCAGCCAGCTAACAGCCATAAAACACTACCTCAAACCCACACAAAACAGTCTAATCCATTGTGGGTTAAGGAACCGTTGGATATATGTTGTACTAATGCATTCAATCTCCCAGTCATTTGGTAGTCAAGCTTTGCATAGATTTGCTGCTGGTATAGCCTGCTGTACAGATGGACCAGGTAACCTCCAAGTATACCTCCAGAGCAGGGGAGGCTGGTGGAGGTAGAAATCAGAGGACTGGCTTCTAGCAATGCAGGGAATGGAATGAGGAATGGTGTCCAACACACGTCTGATGCCATTCCTCATCCCATTGCGTGCGTTACACTGAGCCCGTCCTCTGGTTTCCACCTCCACCAGCCTCCCCTGCTACAGAACATTTGGTTATATGCTTGAGTTGTGAATTTATGACACTATAGATAGGAATGGAGATTGCAAGTCTGCTTCACTCAAATTGTAGAGCTCCGTGGTCGGGACACAGAGCAGCTGGAGACTGCTTTTACAAGAAGCCCATCAAGTTGAAATGCATTCCACTGTGCTTGCGCTGTAGGCGGCCATTCACATTCAGCAGCCTATTTATCCTTTTGTAAACTTGCCAATATGCTTCCGTTGTATATGTGAGCACTCGTGTCGTATGTTTACTTTGTAGGATTGATTGATTGATTGATTGAAAACTTTATTAGAAAATTTGCAGAAGTAGGTACATGAAAGTACATATTACATACAAGGTCAACTAACAGGATAAAAACCCAAGAAAGCCACTGGCTTATTTCAATTGGGGTCCTTGATCCTAGGATAGGCCTACGGGTTCTAACGGGTCCCACTGTGCTTTTGCTGTTACAGAAAAATGTGCTTAACCAACCATACGTGATCCATGCTGAGAGTATTAGTCCTAATCCTTATTCTTTCTTGTTGTTTCCCCTCAACAAACAAACAAACAAGTCTGGCAATGCACAGGGTCTAGCTGAGGGTAAAGTGGCTGTTCTCTGTGAAAATAGCGTCCGGCCTTTATGACATGATGCTAAATGAGGAACGGGAGCGGGTCTGCTCTCTGCCATGTCCAATAGAGGGATCTGATTTGTCAAATGGAAAAAAAAAACAGTCATTTAGGTCAGACATCAGGTTTATCAGTCAGCTCGGTAGGAGAATGAGGGAGAATGAATGTTGTCCATTATCCTCCATTATATTTCCAGTAGGGCTCTTGTTATTATTATTTATTTATTTATTTGTATTTATCAGTAGTCTGCTGTGCAGCTCCTGAGAGCTATGCGTTGTTGATAACCCTGATCAGGAATACTAGAGACATTCAAGGACATTCTTAATGACACATGAATGCTACTTTCTCCAGCCCCCTTTGCCTTCGTCCTTCTCGTCTGTCCCCTGCTTGCCTATTTTGACAACACAAATAGAGAGACTCCCCTCCCTCCCCTCCCCCCCCCCCCCTCCCCTCCCCTCCCCTCCCCTCCCCACACCATCTCCAGCTTCAGCTTCTGGCATCCACACAATGACTCACACCTGATGATGATGTCATGCTGTCTCAGTTGCCATGGCAGTCGTTATAGCAACCGGAGAGCCCTAGGTTTCAGTCGCAGAGCGGTGAGCAATTCAGAAGAAGAAGTCAGAGGGGTTAATGTCGATGGCTGGCTTCTTAATTATTGTTTGCTTCCCGCAGTTTCACTGAATGCATACAGAGCCTCAGATGCTAGAACAATCTTCCTCGAAGCCGAGGCCTCGCACAAAGAGAAGATTCTTGCCAGGAGGCTTTGAGGTGTTTTTAACACTGAGCACCCATCAACTGACCCTGCATGACACCATACATACAACCCTGCAGGAGCCTGAGGCATAGGCAGCCTGATTCATTGTTTTTCTCTCAGTGAGGGCTATTATATATATTATTATATATATATATATATATGTGTGTGTATATATATATGTCTCAAAGGACCTGTCTGCTCCCTTGTCCCTGCACACACCTGCTGAGCCAGAAGGCTCCCCAGAGAGTGGCTCTCTCACCCGGCTGCACGCCGCCATATATCACGACAGACAGACAGACAGACAGACAGGCCGTGACCCCAGCACCAAAACAATATCAACGACCCAGCTGAGACGTAGGCCTTGGCTTCCAGGAGTCCTCTGTTACCGTGGCAGTGAAACATTCAGACTTTATTAGTGGTTGTTTCTATGACTTGGATCAGCTGCACCGGGTGGAACTCGGTTCAAAACCGGAACTGGTACACAACGAACTGTCACTGATGTGTGATTTGCATAAGCCGGGTAGGGAGAAGGATTTCAATGCCGTGTGTAGATATTCTAAGGTGGGACTATACTCCTCGAGTAGAACAGCTGCGCCTTTTAAAATGAAATTCGAATCGAACTTCATTTAGATGACGCGCGTCCGTTGCCGTCTCTTGATTGGCTGCAGCTCCAGACCCTGGTGCTCGCCTACCAGGTGGCAAAAGGGACAGCCCCTGCCTACCTGCAAGCAGTGGTCACCCCCCAAACAAACCCGTTCACTCCGCTCCTCCACCTCTCTGCCGATGTGGCAGTCACACTGCCCGGTCATGTCTCTTCACTGTACTGGCTCCCCACTGGTGGAACAAGCTTCCCACAGCTGTCAGAACTGCAGAATCACTCCCCCTCTCTTCAGGCTACACCTTAACTGTCCCTCCTGAGACACCTACTTCACCCCTGTACTGTTTCTCCTGTGTCTTTAAATATAGAAAACGTCCTTCTTCTAGCACGACGACTGCCAATGGCCCCAGGCGTGAGCATAGATTACCTTTTCCTGCTATGACTGGTGGATAGATGATTCACTTACTTAGTCAAATGTATTGATTGTAAGTGGCTTTGTAATAAGGCGTCTGCTAAATGACAAAAATGTAAATGTAAAGCCCGGAGGCGTCAAAATGTATTCAGGTGCTTCTAATTATACACACGCTGTTCTCTCCTCTTCTCTTTTTCATTCTCACTTCCATTGTTCCACTTCCTTACTTTTAATATGCTATGATCTCTTTTTTTTTTTCCCCAATTGGTTTCAAAGGCCCTAACAGTTCCATCTCTTACCGTCTATTGGCTTGGGGAGGTACTCGGAATTAAAAGCTATGGAGTGTGTTTTGAATTCGGGGACGTTGACATTGAATGTTTTTTTGTTTGTTTCGTCTCGTCTCGTCTCGTCTCCGTACAGGTCCTCGATTATGCCCGCGGAGTCTGGACTGTGCCCGAGAGGGCCGTCACTTCTGCCAGAAGGGCTCCTCTCGCTGCGGGCCCTGCCTCCACCCTCTGGTGGAGACCTCCCACGGCAGATGTGTGGTGAAGAGGAGGCACGCCTCCCATGTTGGTGAGTCATCATCACCCCCTACCTCACCCCACCCCTCCAAGAACCAGCATCACACTGCAGTTTCACTGCCTCTTTAGGTCCGTTTCATTGTTGTTACGGATATGAAACTGGGTCCAGATAAGAGATTGTGTAAGTCACCCCCCCCGCGCTCGTTCTGCTGCTCCTAATAAGTGCTAATGAACCAGGCGTAGGTGGTGCGTCGTTAGGGCCCCTAAGAGCTGCTGGCTCATGAGAAAGGGAAGGCCCAGCTGTTTAGAGACCGTGGGACCGCTGTAGAAAGCATGCCCTTGGTGGTTTAATTCCAAACGAGAGAGGGAGAGTTTGATGAATGTGCGTCCGATACAGCGTCATTGGCACTGCAACCTTTAAGATGTCTTGTATTTTAGGTTCTAGTTCCCCACTTTTTTTCCCCCCTCATGTGGTTTAATTAGTGAAAAGGACACGGCGGTAAAGTCACAGCGTTAAAGTCAGATTAATGATCAATTATTATTATTATTATTATTATTATTAATAATTATATCTGCTATTGTACGTCGCGTGGGTTCCATTGTGTTGAATGTTGTTTAGAATCTCTAGCTAAATTCAGATGAGTGGAATAAGCATCCTGTAGGTTTAGAATCATTTGAGATACTGTATGTCTGTTGGATAAAGTGCTGAGGAGTGTCCTGGCTGTGTATTAGCCCCCCATTCAGACAGTCAGCTCTGACTCACCAGCCAGTCAGGACAGCCTTAAGAGAGCATCCCTCTCTCTCTCTCTCTCTCTCTCTCTCTCCCTCCCTCTCTCTCTCTCTCTCTCTCTCTCTCTCTCTCTCTCTCTCTCTCTCTCTCTCTCTCTCTCTCTCTCTCTCTCTCTCTCTCCCTCTCTCCCTCTCTCCCTCTCTCCCTCTCTCCCTCTCTCCCTCTCTCCCTCTCTCGTCACGGCTTAGAATGATAAAGAGTGAAGCCTCTGCCAAGCTGGCTTCCCTGGTCTGGCTGGCACTGTTAGCAGCCCACTACAAACAAGAGAACCCAGGAATGGTCGTCCACTCCTCCACCTCCCTCTCCTTTTATCTCTTGCTCTCCTCTTCTCCTCACCCTATATTTTTTTCCCCTCCTCCTTTCCCCTCCCGAGTGTGTTTAGTGGTACGTGGTACGGCTGCCATTCGAAAGGCGAGTACGATGACTAAATGTAATGGCCCGTTGGAAACACTGTCCCTCGTATGGATGTCACTGTTGCCAGTGTGAGATGGATCATCCTATTACCAACCATTTAGTTGATGACGAGAGGACTGCAGCTGCAGTACAGTCCGAAAAATCTTGACCAGGGTTTGCAGGTATAACCACCCTCTGACTGAGCCCCGGGGCATTTCAAATTGACCCATTTTCCCCTCATGTCCATTATCCCTCCCTCTATTATCCCTCACTCTCTCTCCTTCCATCCTCCCCTTTTTCCATCTTCCTGCAGCCACATGCAGCTCAGGCACATGGCTGAATTGAATGACGAGCATATGCACGAGCCCCCCCCCCCTCTACTCTTTATGTTTTCCCCTTTATATATATATATATTTGCCCTTACGTCTCTCCCACGCACTTTCTCTCTCTCTCGCACACACTCACTCTCTCTCTCTCTCTTTTCTTCCCTCTATCTCTCCCCCTCCACACTGCTTCAGTTAACTGCAGAAAGGGGTTGGGGCGGAGACAGTTCAGCAGGTGTTAGCGTGGGGTTAGAAGTGATAACATTTGATTCGGTGCTGGTGTTTGACACGATGTTATCTTTGGATCTGGAGGTCTGTTTTAGTGTGACTCACAGTGCCAGAGCAAGGTCACTGCCTCACTTCATCCCTCTCTCTCTCTCTCTCTCTCTCTCTCTCTCTCTCTCTCTCTCTCTCTCTCTCTCTCTCTCTCTCTTTCTCCCCCTCTACATAAACATACTGTCCTCTGCTCAAAACAACACCCCCCCGCGCACCTGCATATATTCTGTCTTTCGCTCCCAGTGACATCACACCCCAGTACTTCCATCGGTTGATGGCTGTTGTTGTTGTTGTTGGTTTTTTGTTGTTGTTGCTGTTGTTTTTTTCAAAAAAATATAATTCATTCCCTTCAGAGAGGGATGAGCAACGGATGTGCTTGAACGGTGGGAAAAAAACAATGCAGTCTTTTCCCGCTGCTAACACTGACGTTTTCTGAGCTGCTATGATTTTCATCTCTGAGTGATTTTCATCTCTGAGAAAGGGTATTGTTATTCTAGACGTTTCTGTCTGGGGGGGGGTTTGCTTGAGATAATTGGAGTCGCTGTCCAGGTCGTCGTAGTTCCATTGCTCTCTAGATTGAAGGCATTGATTACACGGCACACAGCCGATCCATACTTATGTATTATTCAGAAATGGGAGCCACATGCCAATCTGTCTGTTATTATATCTTGGCACTCTGCTGACCTCCATGCCAGGCACTAGCACTTGTGGTGTGGTTTAAAGGCTGGGAGTGAGGTATGACACAGACTTTCAACAATTACAAATAGTAATGGCATCAGACTAACTAATGCCCTACTTTAATGCGCCCTTCAGAAGCGGGTTCTTCGGGGCATGGTTTGAGGGTCTGTTTTCTTTCCTTCTCCCCGCCACGTCACACATTTAATTGGATTTCTCCCCCCTCTCTTGGCTCCTCTCTCTCTCTGTTGCCCTGGTGACGGTTTTCATTCATGAATCTGGGGGAGCAGTCGTCACCCCCCCCCCGCGCGCGCCTTCTCTCTCTCTCTCTCTCTCTCGTCCTCTCTCTCTTTCACCCTCTCTCTGGCTCTCTCCCTTCTCATTGCCCTCCACCCACACGTTCAGAGCAGCGCTGCATGACAGACGCTGACCCATCCACCCACACACTGCACCACACTCATTCACCCACTCTCACTAATACATATGCACACACACACGCGCACACACACACACACACACTCTGCATCACACTCATTTACCCACTCTCACTAATACATACTGTACACAAACACACACACACACACACACACACACACACACACCCACACACACACTGCACCACTTTCACTCTGCTGCCTCGCGTGCATATGCAGAGCTCCTCACGTTCCCTCCGTCATACACACACACCCACCCAGCGTACACAGAGCCCCTCTGACACCCAGCACCACGCAGCCACTGGCTTTTTACTTCATCTCAAGCACACATGCAAAGGCGTTACCGGAACACTGCATCATCATCATCATCATCATCATCAGCAGCAGCAGCAGCAGCAGCACCATCCAGCAGACTGAACTCTCCCTTCCAACGCGCGCTACGCCAACACACCCTGCCGAACACACGCCGAACACACCCTCACATCATTGTACAGTCCCTCTCCAAATACGGTAATCACCCGCTCTCACTAGGCTCTGGTGTACTCAGGGAGACCAAGCGGATGAATCAAGCCTGGTTACTGTTGACTTTGGAGCCTTTTATGAGGGATGCCAGCACACATCCCCATCCAAACGTGCTGCGTGTTGTCTCTCTGCAAACACGAGCTGATACTGTCATAGTGTTTGCTCTGGGCTGTTAGTAGCTGATGATTATGGTGTGGAATGCTAAATCTAACAGTAATGTACCTGTTTTCATGGGGTATTGGTTCACACTTACCACATGGGGGCAGTAGAGAGCGGTTCTCAGTGACCTGGCAAACTTCACTTTTCAAATTTCCATGTGGAGAGTGGGGGGGGGGGGGGGGGGTATCGACCTGACTCACAGCAGAGAATATGCCTCAAACGATGAGTAAGTTAGATGACTGTGCTTCAGAGAAGAGGCAGTCAGGGTGGTGACTCTTCATTCTGTTTTTCCCCCTCACACACACACACACACACACACACACACCGCAGTGCATAATCATAGAACATATTAATGACCAATGTCTTCCTCCTCCTCCTCTTCACAGGTAAAGAGACCAATTTACCTGAGTTGGATGAAGAGATTGATTTCCTCTCCACCATTATCAGTGAGCAGAAGCTGGAGTCAGGAACCTCTGAGGCCAAACACTCAGGTGAGAGAGGACACACACAGGCCCCCCCCCATCCCCATTACCAGCATTCTGTCTCACTGAAGTACCTTTTGATAACTGCATTATAGATTATAGAACCTCAGAATGAGAGCTGTGTAGAGTGACCATCAATTACTTTTTTTTCATCTCCCAGCTCCGCTCTCTCAGGACGTCCCCGAAGCCACGGATGAGGTCCCTGCACCACGGAGACCCACCCGTCGGCCCACCACAGATCACCCCACCACCCGCAGCCCTTCCACAGCCCCTCCCGCCAACGCAACCAACGCGACCTCTCTTCCCGTGACCAGCTCCGCCCCGGCTGTCCGCAGTGGTGGCCCGGAGGTCATCCCCTACACCTCCAACGATCACGCCTTCCTCAGTAGGTTACTCTGCTCACTGATCCCCTGTATGCTTGATGTCATGTTGATCTGGAGTTGTTTATTGGCATAGGTTCATACTGTCTAGAGAGAGATTTGGTATTTGATTGAATGTGTGTGTGTGGGGGGGGGGCATTGTTTGATGTTGATGGAACAGGGGTGGGTTGAGTCATTTAGAGAATGTATGAATCTGTGTCATCCTAAAATGAAGATGAGTTGAAGTGAGACTTAGCTACCCTCCCGAGACCTGATATCCCTTGGTCTTATTGTCATATGCTTAGTTGGCAAACTATCCGAGGACTGGATTCTCTGAATACTGTGCACATAACAGCAACAACAACCATGCATCACATAACAGCAACAACAACCATGCATCACATAACAGACCATAACAACCATGCATCACATAACAGCAACAACAACCATGCATCACATAACAGCAACAACAACCATGCATCACATAACACACCTTAACAACCATGCATCACATAACAGCCATGCATCACATAACAGACCATAACAACCATGCATCACATAACAGACCATAACAACCATGCATCACATAACAGACCATAACAACCATGCATCACATAACAGGCCTTAACAACCATGCATCACATAACAGACCATAACAACCATGCATCACATAACAGGCCTTAACAACCATGCATCACATAACACACCATAACAACCATGCATCACATAACACACCATAACAACTGTGCATCCCGTAACAGACCATAACAACCATGCATCACATAACAGACCATAACAACCATGCATCACATAACAACCATGCATCACATAACAGACCATAACAACCATGCATCACATAACACACCATAACAACCATGCATCCCGTAACAGACCATAATAACCATGCATCACATAACACACCATAACAACCATGCATCACATAACAACCATGCATCCCGTAACAGACCATAACAACCATGCATCACATAACAGACCATAACAACCATGCATCACATAACAGACCTTAACAACCGTGCATCACATAACAGACCTTAACAACCATCATACCTACCAGTCATATTGTGTCAGAAATTCCAAATGGTTATGAATGGAAACCCATGACCCCCCCCAACCACACTATTGGCAAACCTCCCATGGGATGGTGAATAAGTGGGACCGTTATTCACCAGTATGTGTTGAGAGAGAGTTTCTCCACACCCTGGTGCTTTTGTGAAGGCTGTTATTGGTCAGGAGTGCTCTTGGGTTTTTGTAGGGACTCTTCCTCCCTCGCCTCCCTCCCCTTTCTCCATACAAAAAAAATGTCTTCCCTATCCTCCTAGGGGTAGTCCCATTCTCTCCTTCGCTCTGACGCTCAGTTTTGATCTCTCCTCAGTCATGACCAGTGTGTTCGTCGTGGCGGGGTCAGTGGCCTTGCTCCTGGCAGGGTTCTGTTGGATCAGGTAAGACTCTTGGAATTATAAATGAATGATGTTTAGCCATTGGTTCTTGAAGAATTTGACTTCTAGCTGGCTCATGAAGTTCAACAGTCTTACCCTATCAGAACCCAACATATAAGCTTGTTTTACTCGTTGTTGTTGTTGTTGTTGTTGTTGTTGTTGTAATCAAACACTGTATAGCTTTCATAACATGGTTAAAACTGTCATTTTGACCTCATGGATGGTCAGTCATGGCATCCATACTTCTATTCGTGAATTTGAGAGTGGTGACATTTCTCCAGCCCCATCGCTCAAAAAAGTGGCGACGAGACAGCTTTGTTATTGTTTAAATCCTAGTTTAAGCCCTTTAAAAGTAGCCTACATTAACCATTGATTGCTTCAATCATGGCTTTGTCTGGTTTGTTCCAAACAGACAAGTCATTGCTCGCTATGATATTATACTGAATGTGGGTCACTTTAGTGGAATGTAGAATTCAGTTGTTCTTTGTCAGCCTTTGTGCTGGTTGAGAGCAGATTAAATTGATTCGTATTTTGAATAGCTTGACCTTGGCCTTTTCAGGTTGCAATAGACTCTAAATGGTTACACTAAATGGTTACATACAGGACATCTTTTTCCTAAAATACAGTTAGGTTAACAGTTTACCCTTCCTTCCTGTATAAGGTGCTGACTGCACAATGTAGAGGTTGATATACAATGTGCAATAAAAGGTACAGTGTGCAGGGTAAACCATATAGCATGCGTATGTTTTTGATCGACTATTTTAATTCATGAATTTGAATGACTCCTTCAGGTATGACCTCCAGCTGAATCATGTGAGATTTGAGATGTACAGTAAAATTAGTTCAGCAGTCTAATGATGGTTTCTCAATTGCAGATTGCAGAGGGGTGTGCGTCTTGCACAGAAGGTGGACTACCAGGCTTATGGGGGGAAGGGGCCGCATGCCTACGACAACAATGTGGTGAGTACAGCACCGCACACAAACAAGACAGACTTAAATCTGTTTTATTTCTGACTTTCACACGCAGTTGCCTTTGACCGATTTGGTTGACCAATATTTACAATAGATTAGGTTACAGACAATACTAAAATGAGATTAGATTAGATTAGATTCAACTTTGTTGTCATTGAGTACTGAAACGAAATAGAAAGATTGTAGACAGTGGTATTAAAGTATAATTTATTACAGTGAGTATAAATAAATAAATATAATAAGTGATTTATACATGAGCTATATCAATATGATATATTCAGTTGGACACACACACACACACACACACACACACACACACACCAGCTGAATTTGGTTGCGTGCCACATTGTCTCATGGCTCTGTGTCCCTGCAGCCTGGGGACAAGAAGCTGGCTCACAGTGCCCAGATGTACCACTACCAGCACCAGAAGCAGCAGATGCTCTCCCTGGAAAAGTGAGTCCTCTCACATCCGGATGTGTCTTGCCAGTCTGTCCGTCCACCGTCCTCCTCGCCTCTGTCTGTCTGTCTGTCTGTCTGTCTGTCTGTCTGTCTGTCTGTCTGTCTGGATCAATGTCCTCTCCTGAGCTGGAGTGCACTGGATCCTCCATGACTCCATGTTCCATGGGTGCTTCTTGTGCAGACACAGAGAGGAGCCCACGGTTCCTGACTCGGGCGCCACGTCAGATGAGGAGAACGAGGACGGAGACTTCACGGTGTACGAGTGCCCTGGTCTGGCCCCGGTCAGTGACACGTGTTACACGCATACTATACACACTGGGTTACTGCACAAACACAACACACACACACACACGCACACATAGCACTGTTGACCTTTATTTTTTTTCCCCTACTCAAACACACACTTCAGCATTAGAGATATTGTTTGTATTCGGTTGTTTTCTTTCTGAAAAAACAGTGTACCCATGTTTCCTCTCGTTTCAGACAGGGGAGATGGAGGTGAAGAATCCTTTGTTTGACGACTCAACCCTTTATCTCCAGAGGAGCCACAAGTAACCCTGGACATTCTGATATGCACATATAAAACATATCCTATATACAGAGAGATCAACTTACTCACACACACACACACAAACACACTCACACTCTAACATGCATCAGGTTTCTCTTCCCCTCCGAACTATCCCACATACACACTAAATAGGGTGGGACAGGTGTGCCAAGAGAGGAGATGATTAGGAGATGTGTGGAAGACGGACTTGAAAGGGAAGAGGAGAAGTGGGCCGTATGGACACTTGGAGCGGCATGTGACTGAATATCCTCTCGTCTTGGACTGAAATCTGTGACCAAAGTCTCACACTTTCAGTAAAGTCACATACTATTTCCTTACTGGCCTAACATATCTTTTTTTTATTTTTTTTTATTCATGTTTACTTTTTGTTCTCTTGTTGACTTGTGATATCCCCTATCTCTGCCGTTCAATCATTTACACAGCAACAAACGAACAAATAGACATTATTGTGGATGATGACTGGTAAATGAGGGATCTTCTACACAGGTATACGACACTCAGAAGTCTGCAAACGAGTAAGAAACTGCAGTAGAGGAAGAAAGATTTGAATATGGGCGTCTGCGTCCTCCCAGAACCTCCAAAAGACATCTGACACGTACCAGTAATTTCAATACTCCCATTATAATTTGTGACGCACGCCATGACTTACAGTACAATGAGTATATGTAGTTATGCAAGCCATCCATTTCTTCAACAGTAGTGTGGTGACACACAACCCTGTCTCAGTTACACATTTTTTTGTGCAGATTTGAATCATCAATCCAGAGATGCACTGTGTTGGCAATGATATTGATAATACATACAAAATATACACACTGCCATTTAGCATGACGTCTACAGGCAGATAAAGACTGAGCCAGGAGCTTAGGGACTTTGATGGGCGGACAGGGGCATAGTGCAATAGTGAGACTGTCCATATAATCATTGGCCAGAGTAAATACATTTGAATCAACCCATCTTTGACTTTCTTCATTACCATGGTTTTGGTGCTTTTAAATACGAAAATGTGATTTTAATATTTTTCCTAAATGTAAACACATGCAGCACCGTAAATCCTTTAAAGTATGTTATGTAGCCATTGTATTCCTCAGTATGGTCCCTCTATGCATGACTTGATGAAGCTGTGTTATGAAAAATGGAAGTCGATATGCATTCATTCTTACAGGTTTCTTGTGTAAACTTGCGTATGATATATAAATAACGTGAATGATTTCAAAGCAATTTGAAACTTCTTTACAGAACTCTGAAACAGAGCGACCCATTGTATACACTCACTGAACACTTTATTAGGAACATCTGTACACCGTCTCATTCATTCAGGTTGTGTAATGGTGTGGGGAATGTTTTCTTGGCACACTTTGGGCCTGTTAATACCAATCAATCATCGCTTGTATGCCACAGCCTATTTGAGTGTTGTTGCTGACTATGTGCATCCCTTCAAGGACACCATTTACCTATCTTCTAATGGCTACTTCCAGCATAGCATAAGTCGTCTCAAACTGGTTTCATGAACATGACAATGCGTTAAGTGTTCTTCAGTGGCCTAATAGAACACCTTAGGGAAGTGGTAGAACGGTTGATTCACAGCTTCAAAGTGCACCTGAAAAATGTGCAGGAATTGCGTGATGCAATCATGTCATCATGGACCAGAATCTCAAAGGAATGTTTCCAACATCTTGTGGAATCAATGCCACAAAGAGAATTTAGCCCTACTCAGTATTAGTATAGTGTTCCTAATAAAGTGTCCGGTGAGTGTGTATATATCTATATGTATATCAGACTAACATGGCTTGTCCCCATGTTATGTAAATAGCCACTGATGTGTACAGAGAGATAGAAAGAGAGCGCAATCTGTCACTGACCAATGTATTTGTACACACTTATTCTATATTTCCGATTGCCGTGTCAAATGAACCACAGTTTTCATTTTGTGTGGAAGTGTGTTCAGAAGTTGCCTATGGTCGTTGTCTCTCAGGAAAGCTGCTGTCAGCAACTCTTCTACAGCATGTCCTCTAGACCTCACTCTCTCCTTTCCAACACTCCCATACTAGTACAGTAACACTGGTCAGATCAGTGACCCTGTCACGTGTGTTTTGAAGACAATGTCATGATTATGGATTGCTTACTTGCTGGACCTCAAGAACAAAGTGAGAGGGAAAGAGGTTCATTCGTTGAATGTGCTCTGGGAACAGACCCATCAGTTGATGTGACCTGAGTAAATGACGAGATGCTGAACATCAAACCTATTTCTTATTAGACTGTTTTACCATGTACCTCTCTGAAGTCTCCTTCCCCCCCATACTGAGTGAGAGAGAACTCGACAGGAACTCAAGGATGAATCCGTTTTGGGACATGCAAAAACCATTGTTTACCTTGTTGTGTTCATGCTTTCCCTTATGAATGTGGCTTGTTGGTAAGATTAACTTGGTGTGATCAGGCTAGCTATTATGAAGCTTTGGATGTTCTAATGGACACTGACTGACTTGACCAGAGGGACAAATGTCCACCAACCTGAGATGAACAACCTCCTTTACCACGACTGGGATTGTTTGACATGCATGTAGACATATCAGAGAGGAAAATGACAAATAAATATTTATATTATCTTAAATGAAACATGGTCTGCTGTTTTTATTTTATTTTACACTGTAAGATTACCAAACTGGGTTGCAACCTCAAGTCACAAGTGATGGAAAAAGTGTAATTGGATTACAAAACCAAGCCTGCCATCTGGTGGCCAGAGCAGCAAGGATGTGATTTGTTTAGTTTATTTAAACAGATCCCCATTAGTCATCAGCCTAATGACTTGAAGACTATTCTTCCTGGGGTCCACATGAAAGACAGTCAATCAAACATAACAAAATCGATTGATTGTAGATGGATAGATTGAAGAAGTGAGATTTGCCAACTTCCAGGAAGAACCATCTTTTTAATTTGTGTGTAAAGGTATTTTCTAAGAAATAGGTATGCATATTTTCTGTATAGTATACAATGTGTAATATATTCTCCTATTTCATTTTATACCCTATAGTATCAAAGACAAGCACGGATGCATGATTTCCTTAGTTATTGGCACAGAGTGCACAGCTTCCACTATAGTTTTGGAGGTATATCATTGGAGGTAGTTGAACTGTATAAGAGGTAGTTGAACTGTATTTCATTTATTCATGGAATCTATTTTAAAATGTTTTATTTCTCCTTTCCATATACTGTACATTTCTATGTAAATGAGGAAGTCACTAGCAGTTTGACACCTCCTTTTAACCAGGCCAAGCATATTTTTTTCTGTGGTGTGTTTTGAAAAAGTTTCCAGTTTCAGTTTGTTAATCTGATGGTGTGCATATGAATATGAAAGAAAAAAAAAACACATACTGAAAATATGTATTAGTTGTCAGTTTATAGTACAAACATAGATCATTCCTTGTGTATGGTAAGTATTTGAACTTGTCTTGTAGTGTAAAACAACTAGTGATAGGTTACAGAAAATCACCATCTCACTTATCTATTTGCCCAGCTCTCTAAATCATGGTACACCTTGTTAGCTGGCAATCTGTCATAATTCACACATATCTTACAAAGCCTCTCTCTCCAGTCTGTATAGGTCTTGATGCTGTAATCCTGGCGCCACTCAAAGTAAGACTCATAGGCCTCCCTATCGGATGACAACTTCTGCAGGAAGGTAGCCAGTCCTGCAGTGTTGTTGAAGTCATCCACATGGATGAAGGAACTTGAGGGCACCAGGGCTTCATAATTAGCCCGATTGGGGCCCAACACCACAGGCACCGCCCCTGCCTGGTAGCCATTTCTCCACAGTTTCTCGCTGATGTAGTCCATGGCCTCAGAGTTCTCAAAGGCCAGGTAGAAGAGACAGCGCCCAATGGTGGGTAACAAGCTCTGCTCTTTCAGGGGTTTCTTGACCGAGTGTCCATAGACTTGTATAGGGATAAGCTGCTTCAGGCTGTGGTAGACTCGAGACCTGGCCTGGTCAGGCCTATACCTGCTGACTACCCAGCTGGCCAGGCAGTTGCCCTTCTTAGGGATCACATAACTACTGTT
This sequence comes from Nansenia antarctica, assembly GCF_963989245.1. NCBI lineage: Eukaryota > Metazoa > Chordata > Actinopteri > Argentiniformes > Microstomatidae > Nansenia > Nansenia antarctica. Next base: position 25,114,170 of record NC_137690.1, read on the forward strand.
GCTGTTTAATAACGGAATCGTCTGTCCGTAAGGCATGAACACGTCTGCGTCGTGGCGGTAGCTCATGGTCCAGTTGAAGACTCCGTTGTAAGGCGTCAGGTTGCCGTTGTTGACGGGGGGCTCCAGTGAGAGCCAGAGCCAGTGTTGTGAGGCTGGGCGGGGGAGGTGGTGAGGCAGAGAGGAGCGGCCTGTCTTCAGCTCATGGTGGTGGAAGACCACCACGTCAGCCTGGGGGAACAAGGAGGTGTTATCACTGAGGTGACAGCCGCTGATCCCGTACATGTCCCTGCACACGTCCCCCTCCAGGCTGTAGGGGGAGCCGAAGGGCCAGTGCCACAGCAGGATGGTGACGTTCTTCTGGCGGACATGTGGATGGCTCATCTCCCTCTGAACCAGCAGCACATGTTGGAGCACATAGGAGGAGATACTCAGGAGCAGGATGACTGAGAAGAGCCTGGGCATGGAGGCTGGCATCTTTCACCAATAGAATATACTGTAGGTGGTAAGGTGGTTTTTAGTCCAAAAAGTCTCCTTAGGTTCAAGTGTGCTGCCCTAGGTTAAAGAAAATAAACTCAATTGTAACAGATGCAATTTAGAAAACAGGATGAACATTGCCAAAATCAGGGTAAATCATGAATTGATACATCATGAATAAGTCACAACTCTTAAGAAGAGTATGTTTATGGATGGAACCATCATTATTCAAGTTCAACATACCAAATTCCTAGGTGTCATTGTTGATGAAGGTTTAAACTGGAATATTCACATCGATCAGGTCTGCAAGACATCCATGAAGATGCTTGGTATAATGAGAAGGGTCTGCCCCCTGATCCACTCCTCTGCTCATTTAACCTTGTACTATAGCTTCTTATTTCCTTACATCAACTACTGTAATATAGTCTGGGCTGCTACTTATCCTTCATACCTCAACAAATTACTTGTTATCCAGAAGAGGTTCCTTAGGATGATCTCTCACTCTAACAGATTCGAACCGTCTGCACCACTATTTAGGAAATATTCATTATTACCCATCAATAAACTGAATATTTTGCAAACATGCTTATTCATACACAAATTCATCAACAACAAGCAAGATCTTCCTTCTACTTTCCATAGTTTCTTTATTTTCTCATCTGACATCCACTCTTATCCAACAAGATTCAATAATGACCTCCACTTACCTTTCTGTCGAACTTCTAGCCACCAATTTAACATTTGCTATAGAGGTCTGAAAATCTGGAACACCTTGAGCTCGCCACTGAGATCAACACCTCGATCGGCTTTCAAAAAGCAGTTGAAAAAATATTTAATCTCGTTATAAGCTGTTTATTTTATATTGTAGTGCTTTTCCCATTGAAAGGTGGGCTAGATGGAAATCTATGTTTATTTTTTTACTAATCTTACTATCCTTGTATCTATTTTCAGTTATTTTTGTTTGTTTTGTTTTTGTCTTGTGTGTTTGTATGTGCTATCCTACCTTTCTGTCCGATGGATATGATTTTGTTTGTGGTTTCTTTTCTCCTATTGATGTGCAGTAAGTGTCCCTTGATTTTCATTTGAAACAATGACATGGACGTGGAGTGGAACTCTGTACAAGCCTTCTGGGCTTCGTTCCCTCCTTGCACAATTTTTTGTGTGCTAAATAAATAAACTAAACTAAACTAAACTACATTGCACTAGTTTTACCTTCACCGTGACAATACCATTTCCTCAAAAATTGTGCAAAATCTGCATTTCACAATTCCCTATTCCCGGCCACAAACAGTCAAAAACCTCAAAGAATGACACCATAAACAATTAGTTTTCAAGCCCTAATTGTTGTGCCAGCCACTCAGAGAATAGAAAGCATGTTCCAGTTTCTCTGTACTACACTAATAATTAATGTGGACTTTTCCCCAAACTGATGATGACAAATGGAAAAAAGTGGCACAGAATCAGTTGAAGATGGCACATGCTGAAGTGCCCAAGCCACAATATGTGTAAGTTGCCAGACAGGCTCACTGATACTTACCTGGGCGAGGTATGGCTGTTAGTCCGTCTGTCTGTCTTATCAGTCTGATTTACTGTGGAGGCATGGAAATTAAGAGATTAAGACTCCCGGACAATGGACAAAGGAGATTTCATTCTTGGTTGGTACTAGTGAAGGAGGCAGTCACACAGCTGTGAGTGCAGGAAATCCTGTTGTGCCCCTTCTCATCAAATCTCTCCATGTTACTCACATACACCACACCCCTGGTTGTGACTGTTTGATAAGGTGTGGATACTTTCCACAGACACTGGCACTCTTTTAGCCACTTTACTTTAATAGAACATGAAATCTGTTGTAATTCTGTCATTATTAACTCATCTGTCTCTCTTAAAGTTCCACTTTTTTAACAGTATTTGAACATTGCTACATTACTTTTTTTCTCACACTGATGACTGATAACTTCATGCCATTCAGATTGGCATCAAAAGCGGGTGACAAAACCACAGTGTTTTCCTGTTATCGCTAGGCTGAAGTGAGGAAAGAGGCCACTTCACACGCTTATCTGATCAGGTGTCTCTGCGCTGTAGATGAACTGCCTGCTGATTACATTTTTTACATTTTACATTTTGGGCATTTAGCAGATGCCTTATACCAAAGCGACATACAATCTATACAGTTGAATCATCAATTCACCAGTCGCAGCAGGAAGAGTAATCTAGCTCAGGCCAGGGGCCATTGGCAGTCGTCATGATAGAAGAAAGATATTTTTATTTTTTTATAGACACTGGAGAAACAGTACAAGGGTTGATTCAAATCTGTAAAAGCACATAGGTATCAGTAGATAGTCAAAGCCAGTAAACTCCAAGCTGAACTGAGATGAGCCGAGCTGAGCATCAATAGTTGCTGAAAGAGTGCAGGGAAAGGACAATGTGAAAGGAAAATATCTGAGCCAGTGTAAATGAGTTGAGATGTTCAACTCTGGTACAGCAGCTGGCCCGCCCTCGACCGCAAGAGTCTGCAGAGGGTGGTGAAGACGCACAGTCCATCACTGGGAGGAAGCTCCCAGCCGCTCAGAACGGCTACACCAGGCGGTGTCTGAGGAAGCAAATTCCACTAGATGGCAGTATTTGTTAAGACTTCTCTTCAAGTAGGCCATTGTCGAAAATCACAATCCTCAAGTGGTTGAAGTTCATTGATTTGAATTTTATTAAATTGTAGTGGTTGTACCCTGTTGATGGAATGGATGGAATTTGTCTGTGAGTTTCTCTGTCTGTCTCTGATTGAGTGCAACACCTTTAACAAACGAATAAAGAGCACTCCTATCAAACTACTGCATGAGCTCATACAAGAGGTTACAGTGATACATTCTGTCTGAACTCCACCTTTACACACTAAGGCACTGAGTAAGCTTCACTTGGAAACAGTTATGATGACCTTGAAATCCTGGAGTGATGTCACATTGCAATCTTAGGCTTAGAATTGCACAAAGCTCTAGAAATATGTACAAATAAGCACACAAATAACATCTGGCCGAGGCAATCCAGTGCCATGGCAGTCACTGATCCACAGGGGAGGGAATTAATTATTGGCATTTTATTACCCTACCAGAGCCATTGCTTTCATATGCTACTTCATGCCTCAGGAGGGCATTTTCCTTCTGAAATCATTCAACCACTGCATTCAGTGTGCATCATATTTTCTCTCTCTCTACTCACACTCTTGTATAGACACAGACGCACAAGTACAGGCACACGCACCTACACACACACACACACACACACACGCACACACACACACACACACACACACACACACACACACACACACACACACACACACACACACACACACACACACACTGTATAGGGAGTAGTATTCACAGTGACATGTGATATCTAATATTGCAATAATTGTCGACATTATTCGGGAGAGAAGAGCAAAGTATTTTTTTTTACATGAGTGATAGCCTATCTAAGATTTTTATTTTAGCCGTGGCAAAAGACTAGGTTGGTTATTCCAGGCTCATTTTTCAACCAGTTTATTGTAGACTGTTTGACTATACAATATAACCAGTGTTTTCTCAAATGTGAGGTAACTTTTGTTTCTGTATTGCTTTTATAATAAGAGCAGATCAGACACGGTGGATAGCAGAGATGGGAGTATGGAGGACCAAGTCTGCCAAAATTAACAATACATATATAGACACATAAATGAATGTATGAACAAATAAATCAAATGTATTCATTGATTTATTTGTTCATACATTCATTTATGTGTCTATATATTTATTGTTAATTTTGGCAGACTTGGTCCTCCATATGGGAGTTCCGTCTCCGCCCACAAAACTGCATGACGCCGAGAATTCTGTTCACCGGTGCCACTCGGTGGATTCTAACGCAGTGGACGATCTCTCTGTCCATTGGCCGCTGCTGTGTGTTTGCGCCGATGCTGATCGCATAGATAGGGTACACGATAACCGATAACAACGTGGCTTGTCATTGAAACATAGTCATATTTTGCTGATCTATGGTTAGTGGCGGAAAAAAACATTCGTCTTGATGAGAGCAAGCCAGATGAAATTGAGCAAGCCTGTGTAGCTTGCTCCATCTAGAACGTATGTAAATCCGTTATTTAAATAAGGCGGAATGGTTCGTTATCCGTTATTAATAATCCATTATTGCAACTTAATTACCAATAGGCCTATTATCATTTGACAGTATCGGGGGCAAAACGCAAAGCCTGCAAACATGGGATTCCTTCACCAGCTACAGCTGCTGTTGTGGAAGAATATCGCTTTGAAGCGGAGGGGACCGGTAAGATAAACATTTTTCTTTTAATATGAATAGAAAAATTAAATAGGTGGATTATGCGCTTGAAAATATGGGCCTTTAATGTCTTGTGCTTCCCCGGTTGGGAAACATCGTGAGAGCAGACGGGCGTCGGTCTACACAATTCGTGTTACTGCATTGCCTGTGTATACAGGCTGGCATCATCAGCTGAGCACTTTACCACGACCATAACCTGTATTTTTAACACTGTCATTTATTGATCATTTATGAAAGTAAAAGTGTTGATAGTCAAGGTAGATTCCAAGGTGTGTTTGGACATATTATTGTAGGCTGACTGGCTAAAAGTCGTACACTCACACACACACCTGAACCGAACAGGTTGTTGTCATTAAACAGGAATTCACAAGCGCCCCCGCCCCAGAGCAGTATTAGAATAATAGTATAGACGAATTAAACCCACTTTTAAAATGCAAGTCTGGTCGTTTAAAATGTAATTACGGAAACACAGTGATTTGATGAAGACCATAGTCCTGTTCATGTCACAATTAGTAACCGTTAGAAGCGATACTTATGTAGTATGCAGTCTTTGGGCGTCACACCTCACACACCTGGAGACAACAGGACTGACTGGGGCAACGCTGGGCATGAGGATGGCCGTCCTAAGATGCTCTGGTGTGGAATCCTATAGCCCAGTGGTTCTCAACCCTCTCCTCGGGGACCCCCAGCCGCTCCACATGTTTGATCTGTTCCACCACCAGCACACCTGATTCAACTGATCAAGTACAAACCATAATTGCTTTATACTTGATCAGTTGAATCAGGTGTGCTGGTGGTGGAACAGATCAAATATGTGGAGCGGCTGGGGGTCCCAGGCCAGAGGAGAGGGTTGAGAACCTCTGCTATAGCCTGTCAGAGAGGACACGGAAGGAACCCCACAGTCCAGTGTCTATGAGCCATTTAAATGTTGGGCCTAATTCAGTAATGGGCGAAATTGACTGGCTTTAGTGTGGTCATTGGTCAATCTGTCCCTTTTTCATAGAACCCCGATGTGATGACCGTTTATCAGTGCATGTAATCACTTCACAAGTTTGTCAGATTAGTGACAGCCCTATGGCTACTGGGGGTATTTGAGCAATACTGTGACTGTTTTAACAGTTTTAATGCTTGTAATGAATAACTCCATTTGAATGATTCATGCCTATATGGATGATGCATAACTTAATAACTTCTTAATTTCATTGTCTGAAGATGATTCCTTCCTAATGCATAGTCAGAATGCACAGGTGCTGTTGAATGTTGAAGCATCTGACAAACATTGATTATGTAGTGAACTACGCCTTTTATTGTCCAAAGTGCATACTGTGTGAAGCTCCAAAGTGCTAGCCTATATGCAGTTTAATGATACTTGCAATCCATGGTTTCGTAATCTAGAGAGCACAATCCATTTCCATGCGTTTTTATAACTCCTTTACCCTTGTTTTTGGTCTCAGGCTCCTAAACGTTGATATACCATTTTCCATTAGAAAACCACAGTATTTACCTAAGTGCTGCATGTGCTATTTTGGGCAAGATTGTCTTTGTCCTATCGACACCGTACCACTTTACTTTCTGCTCTTTTATAGACGTCTTTGCCGGTGTCCCTTTTATGGGATATTTTTAGCTGCAGTTACCTTTAGAGATCACACTCAGTAGAGACACGGCTTCCCTGGAGCACAGGGTTGCTGTTAATGTAACAATAATAGTAACAGCCAGCCACATCATTCTGTAGGTTAATCATGCAGCCCTGCTTCTTCAAGATGTCCACCGCTGCGTGGATTGATGGATTCTTTGGAATCGGCTAGTCAGCAGTTGTCAGGACTCAGGACAGGGGCTTGTCTGGTCTCCTAATGGTCGCTGAATGAAGTCCTGCTAATGTATTGGACGTTGAACACTGTATGTTTTGCCATTTACACTTTCTGTACAATCCATCTCTTTCATCTTGAGCCACGGTAACACTACAGACACTGGTATTGCTGTGCCTGGAAACATTTGACATTTTATGAAAAGCACAATGTTTGCATTTATCGTTTATTGTTTTATGGGCAGAGGCTCTGTAAATATCCTTGTTCCTTATTTGCATAACAGCCAACTGACAGCCCCGCACTGGGGAGTGGGGGTCATCTTTTGTCGGCTGCATGCATACTGCCAGAGTAAGCTTGAGCTTGTGAATATTGTCAATGGCACAGGACAACGTTGTTCTACAGGAAGCCTTTTGCTCTTTTCCCTGTCTATATGCCCCTCCTCCCCCCAACCCCCCTATCTCTCTCTCTAACAGCTTTGTTCTGTGGGGTGGAAAACAGACTCATGTTGATGTGGGTCCTCTGAGAGAAAGGTGAGGGTGGTCAAACCCTAGCCCAGCGTCTTATCTCCTCCCCTCTCCTCTCCTCTCCTGTCCCCTCCTCTCCCCTCCTCCCTTCTCTCACTCCTCTCCCCTCCTCTCCTGTCCCCTCCCCTCTCCTCCTCCCTTCTCTCACTCCTCTCCCCTCCTCTCCTGTCCCCTCCCCTCTCCTCCTCCCTTCTCTCACTCCTCTCCCCTCCTCTCCTGTCCTCTCCTCCACCCAACTGTGTGTTACCTCACGCCTAGTGCAGCAGCACCAACACTGCCTGACCTAGATCTTCCAACGTCCCTGAATGATTGTTGATTTGTTCTGTGAGGTGGAAAACAGACACATGTTGATGTGGGTCCTCTGAGAGAAAGGTGAGGTGGTCAAAGCCTAGCCCAGCGTCGTATCTCCTCTCCTCTCCTCTCCTCTCCTCTCCTCTCCTCTCCTCTCCTCTCCTGTCCCCTCCCTTCTCTCACTCCTCTCCCCTCCTCTCCTGTCCCCTCCCCTCCCCTCCTGTCCCCTCCCCTCCTCCCTTCTCTCACTCCTCTCCCCTCCTCTCCTGTCCCCTCCCCTCCTGTCCCCTCCCCTCCTCCCTTCTCTCACTCCTCTCCCCTCCTCTCCTGTCCCCTCCCCTCCTCTCCTGTCCCCTCCCCTCCTCCCTTCTCTCACTCCTCTCCCCTCCTCTCCTGTCCCCTCCCCTCCCCTCCTCCCTTCTCTCACTCCTCTCCCCTCCTCTCCTGTCCCCTCCCCTCCCCTCCTCCCTTCTCTCACTCCTCTCCCCTCCTCTCCTGTCCCCTCCCCTCCCCTCCTCCCTTCTCTCACTCCTCTCCCCTCCTCTCCTGTCCCCTCCTCTCCTGTCCCCTCCCTTCTTTCACTCCTCCTCTCCCCTCCTCTCCTGTCCCCTCCTCTCCCCTCCCCTCCCCTCCTCCCTTCTCTCACTCCTCTCCCCTCCTCTCCTGTCCCCTCCCCTCCCCTCCTCCCTTCTCTCACTCCTCTCCCCTCCTCTCCTGTCCCCTCCCCTCCTCCCTTCTCTCACTCCTCTCCCCTCCTCTCCTGTCCCCTCCCCTCCCCTCCTCCCTTCTCTCACTCCTCTCCCCTCCTCTCCTGTCCCCTCCTCTCCTGTCCCCTCCCTTCTCTCACTCCTCCTCTCCCCTCCTCTCCTGTCCCCTCCTCTCCCCTCCCCTCCCCTCCTCCCTTCTCTCACTCCTCTCCCCTCCTCTCCTGTCCCCTCCTCTCCTGTCCCCTCCCCTCCCCTCCCCTCCCCTCCTCTCCTGTCCCCTCCCCTCCCCTCCCCTCCTCTCCTGTCCCCTCCTCTCCCCTCCCCTCCCCTCCTCCCTTCTCTCACTCCTCTCCCCTCCTCTCCTGTCCCCTCCTCTCCTGTCCCCTCCCTTCTCTCACTCCTCCTCTCCCCTCCTCTCCTGTCCCCTCCCCATCCCCTCCTCCCTTCTCTCACTCCTCTCCCCTCCTCTCCTGTCCCCTCCTCTCCTGTCCCCTCCCTTCTCTCACTCCTCTCCCCTCCTCTCCTGTCCCCTCCCCTCCCCTCCTCCCTTCTCTCACTCCTCTCCCCTCCTCTCCTGTCCCCTCCTCTCCTGTCCCCTCCCTTCTCTCACTCCTCCTCTCCCCTCCTCTCCTGTCCCCTCCTCTCCCCTCCCCTCCCCTCCTCCCTTCTCTCACTCCTCTCCCCTCCTCTCCTGTCCCCTCCTCTCCTGTCCCCTCCCCTCCCCTCCCCTCCCCTCCTCTCCTGTCCCCTCCTCTCCCCTCCCCTCCCCTCCTCCCTTCTCTCACTCCTCTCCCCTCCTCTCCTGTCCCCTCCTCTCCTGTCCCCTCCCTTCTCTCACTCCTCCTCTCCCCTCCTCTCCTGTCCCCTCCCCATCCCCTCCTCCCTTCTCTCACTCCTCTCCCCTCCTCTCCTGTCCCCTCCTCTCCTGTCCCCTCCCTTCTCTCACTCCTCTCCCCTCCTCTCCTGTCCCCTCCCCTCCTGTCCCCTCCTCTCCTGTCCCCTCCCCTCCCCTCCTCCCTTCTCTCACTCCTCTCCCCTCCTCTCCTGTCCCCTCCCCTCCTCCCTTCTCTCACTCCTCTCCCCTCCTCTCCTGTCCCCTCCCCTCCTCCCTTCTCTCACTCCTCTCCCCTCCTCTCCTGTCCCCTCCCCTCCCCTCCTCCCTTCTCTCACTCCTCTCCCCTCCTCTCCTGTCCCCTCCCCTCCTCCCTTCTCTCACTCCTCTCCCCTCCTCTCCTGTCCCCTCCCCTCCTCCCTTCTCTCACTCCTCTCCCCTCCTCTCCTGTCCCCTCCCCTCCCCTCCTCCCTTCTCTCACTCCTCTCCCCTCCTCTCCTGTCCTCTCCTCCACCCAACGCCGTGTTACCTCACGCCTAGTGCAGCAGCACCAGGACTGCCTGACCTAGATCTTCCAACGTCCCTGAATGATTGGTTGACAGAGGGCCGGCCAGAGTAGAGCTGGCTGGCTGGGTCTCTATGGAGACAGGGGAGGGAGGGAGGGAGGGAGGGAGGGAGGGAGGGAGAGAGAGAGGGGGGGGGGGGGGGGGGTTGAATGAGGGACAACGACCTGACTGATAAGAGCAGAACTACAGAGGAGAGAGTTAAATGCCAGGCAAATTAATTATACATGCTGTCTGTAAACTCTATGAAGCACCACTACGCTAGCTCGTGGATGCCAGGGATGTTAGTCCTGAGCCATGTCTGTATGCTCATCTCACAGGAGGGACGGGGGGGGGACGGGACGGACGGACGTTAGTCTGTCTGCAGGGGCTAGGCCCAGATTTCTTCATCTGCAGAGAAAAACATAGCTTGATATGTTCCTCTGATAATCCTTATTCCTTGCCAGACTGTTGTGGAGGCTGTAGCACAGATCCTAGGACTACTCACATGATTACATCTTTTACAATGATTGGGCCCCAACCGGAAAGTTCTAGATCGAGTTTCCCCACAGTAACCAGTAGGGCTTTCATCTGACGTGAATGGATTTAATTTTTCTGTTATAGTGGACCTGAATTTATGTCTTTTTCATTTAGTTGTCTTTTTATCTGACTTGA
>NC_137690.1:25129339-25131839 GCF_963989245.1 Nansenia antarctica
ATAATGAGGTGAATCTGAGGACAGAAGATTGTGTGTGTGTGTGTGTATCACGCCTTGACAGCTGTTGCACAAAACAAACACCAGTTATCATCCCAAGCTGATTAGTACTGTACTGCATTACGCTATTTTCAGTTTATATTCACCTGTGAGGGGGCAGTGTAAACACTGTAACTTCAGCTCAAACAAAAAAATCATATTTAAGAGAAACTGACATTTTTATAGGGGTGGTCTGTCACAAGACATATATGAGAGGGAGATTGGAGAGAAAGCCTGCGGTCTCTGATGGCTATACTTGAGATGAGTACATGTCATCACGTAAGGGCCATTTTTGTTATAGACATCAGGTTAGGAACAGGCGCTACTCACCCCCCCCCCCCCCCATGTATTTATGTTCTAGGTGGTGCGGTTAGGTAGCTAGGACTTTCTATTTTATTTGTCACCGTTCAGCGTCCCCTTCGTTTCCTGGTGGCGTCCTTTTTGTTGACACAATAAAGTATTTCCTTTTCAGGTCTGCTTTATGAGTGTGTGGTTTTCAACACACCTACAGTCAGCATAGCGTACCTACCTTCCATCTTAGTGTACCTTCCATCAGCATAGTGAACCTTCCCTCTTAGACGGGACAAACGCATCAGGACGTGTGGGAGGCCGGGGTGTCAGGTGAGGTCCCGAGTCCTGTCGTGCTGTGTTTCTTTTCCGTGTTCCCCTCCTGTGTCTCCTCCTCTCACTCTCATTCAATGCAGGTGTCCATCCACGATTGGCCCGTCACCCTGTCCGTCATCATTTGCGCACCTGTTCAGCCGCCCGTCCGCCTATTTAAAAGCCCTCCTGTCCTCTGTTCGGAAGCCTATTGTCTGCCGTGTTTTGTTTCGATGTCATGTTGAAAGCCCTGAGGGACAGCCACGTGTTTGGTTTGCCTGTTTTCTGCCTCATGGTTAACACAATATAGGGGTATAGTGTTTTGGTTGTTATTTCTACACAGAGGGCCGGATGGGATAGGTAAGCTACCCGTGGGTGTACATGTCATCACATAGAGACATTTTTGTTCCAAACATCAGGTTAGGAACGGGCGCTACCCACCCCCATTGTATTTATGTTCTAGGTGGTGTGGTTAGGTAGCTAGGACTTTCTATTTTATTTGGCACCGCTCAGCGTCCCCTTCGCTTTCTTGTGGCGTCCTTTTTGTTGACACGATAAAGTCTTTCGTTTTCAGGTCTGCTTTATGAGCGTGTGGTTTGTAGCACACCTACATTCAGCAGCCGCGATGCTGCAGCGTGTTAGGCCCTGGTTTTACCCTAGACCCTAGACCAAAGGGCTGTAACAGAGTAAAGGAGGAGGAGGAGGGTGAGTGGGGGACTGGGTGGGGTGTTGGTGGTATTGGGGTTGGGGAAGCTAGAGAGGGAGGAAAGGAGGGAAGGAGGGAGGAGAGGCAGAACGCTTCTCACCACGGTACAGTTTACATCCCGGCATGGCTTAGCATTGGACACAGAGTCGCCAGCTGTTGCGCGAGCGTAGAAAGAGGATCATTTCCACAGATGTTGGTCATGTCGTTCCTCCTGCATGTCTGGCAGTGAGGCCTGTCCTTCCTAGGATTACTTCCTGGTGGCAGTAGTAATCAGCATCATTAATCTGACTTCACTACCTCATTAAGCTGCCAAAGCTTTGTTTGTGTCCTAGTTGGGTCTGGAAATTAATTGAGTGCGCTATGGGAAGGTGGGCCTTCTCTCTCTCTCTCTCTCTCTCTCTCTCTCTCTCTCTCTCTCTCTCTCTCTCTCTCTCTCTCTCTCTCTCTTCTCTTTCAAACCTTGTCAGTTCTCTGCTAGCTGTTAGAGAGAGAAACTCACAGGAGTCATTGTTGTCTCAGCAGACCCTGAGGCTCCTAACGGGGCAATTAGACAATGAGGCATGTTAGCTGTGGAGAGAGAGAGCGAGAGAGAGAGAGAGAGAGAGAGAGAGAGAGAGAGAGAGAGAGAGAGAGAGAGAGAGAAAGAGAAAGAAAGGAGAAAAGTATGCAGGTGAGGCCGCACCACCATACTTTCTCGCCAGGTTGTGTTGAATGCACGACAGGATGTGCCTCACTCACACACACACACACACACACACACACACACACACACACACACTCTCAGCATCCGTCCGTGTTTTCCCGCTGTCAGCCCCTCTCTGCAGGATGTGACATGGCCACAGGCGATTTAGGGGAACAGAAGTGGACAATTTCGTCCTTGCTGTTGTCCTCTTCACACCTGCCACTGGGGCATTGATAACTGACAGAGGAGGAGGGATAATGGAGGAGGAGGAGGAGGAGGAGGAGGTGTGTGCTCTCGTTGAAGCCCATTTAACACTCCTCTCTGGGTGTCATCACTCTCTCTCTCTCTCTCTCTCTCTCTCTCTCTCTCTCCCTCCCTCTCCCTCCTATCCCCTCTTTCTTGCAATTACTCCTCACCTACTCTCTCTCTCCCACTTTTTAATTTGTTTACTTTCTCCATCCAGTTCCCCTAATCCT
>NC_137690.1:25136839-25201839 GCF_963989245.1 Nansenia antarctica
AAACCAGGGCACTAAAGCTAGAGAAAGGGGACCTGAGATTGAAACTAGGGCACCTCAGCTGGACTGGGGCACATGGGGCTAGAGAAGACGTTTACAGGAAACAAGCTTTCATTTCCTCCCCAAGTCTGGAGTGTTGTGTTGATGATGTGGGCCACGGCGCTCCCTCCAGAGCAGGTTAGAGCCGTAGAGGAAGATGGTGGGAGTCCGGAGTCTGTCTGGCTCCCTGGTGTATTCCCTTTCTTCTAGAACACACACCACACGTCTCTTGTTGTTACAACCCAGCTCATTAGGGGAAAGGGAAAGCAACATACAACCCGAAGTAATGGGTGAAAATTCAAGTTATTTATTAACTTTAGAAATTAAACTGTCTTTTTACAAACATTTATCGAAACAACAAGGGCCAAAACAACCTATGGGTGCTGTGGAAAGTAAAATGATAACAGCAGGGAGAACATTGTCTGCTTGACAGACAGCATAACAGAGAGAGGGGCACAGACAAGGGCGGCGCATCGGCTGTGGCCATGACTCCTGTAGAGAGAGACCTGCAGCCATGTCCACCGGGGGAGGCTGGTGGAGGTAGAAATCGGAGGACAATGTGTCTGTGTGTCCCATTGTAATGCATGCAATGGGTTGAAGAATGGTATCAAACACGTGTGTTTTAGAACCGTTCTTCATTTCATTCTGTGCGTTTGATACTGTTCCTCCTTCCGTTGCATGCGTTACAATGAGCCTGTGTCCCCTGATTTCTACCTCCACCGGCCTCTGCTGATATGCGTACTCTGGAGAGATAGAGGAAAGTCAGCCCTGCAATGTCTTTGGTCATGCAGTGACTCACTCTTCGTCCTTGTCTCACTTCTCTTATGTATACTGATCAGGATGCATAACCCCCCCCCCCTACCAATTCCTCTAAATGTGATTTATGAATCATCACTTTAGCAATCTGCTGTTTTCTCCGGTCGAGGGCTTGTTTAATTGAACGGCGTGAGAGTGAGTGTGTCTCATAGAGCATGTGTATATACAGTATATAAGAGGACGGGACTGCAGAGAGAGAAGCGTGGCTGTTTTTTTTTCATTCCCCCAGAAAGGTGGGGTCTACGAACTCATTTCTGTTATTGATCTGTATATCATAAGACATTGAGCTCATTGCTTCGGGTTCCTATGGGTATTTTTTTACACTGAACAAAAATATAAACACTTTTGTTTTTGCTCCAATTCTTCACACATAGAAAAAGTCTTAGGTCTTTGATTTCAACTCAAGAAAAATTGGAGCAAAAACTAAATGTGTTTTATATTTTTGTTCAGCATTCGTGTTGTTTCTGCCTTCTGTGTGAAGCTACCTTCCTCTTCCTTCCTTCCTTCCGTGTGTGTTGTGGTTTCTCTACCAGTAGCTCTCACCGAAAGCGTGTGGAACTTAAAATATGCGTTGCAGCTTCTTTGAGTAACAACCACTTACCTGATTTGTGTGTGTGTGTGTGTGTGTGTGTGTGTGTGTGTGTGTGTGCGTACGTGTGAGCTTGGGCATGTGTGTGATGGTTAAAAATAGTGTTCCTTCAACCCCCCCTCCCACTCCCCTCCCTTAATTTCTCGATCTAAGCATATACTATCTGTAGTGGACCAATTTGGAAAGCACTGGCAGCTTTTGGCACCCGGTCCATAGGCCAATACTGCATGTTTAGCAAACTGGACAACCTTCACTCCAACTCCCAGGGTTAATGGATCAATATGATGTGGATTCATGTGGATCATCTTGACATCCCACATAAATGGTAAATGGAGTGACTTATATAGCGCCTTATTCCAAAGCGCTTTACAACGGCCTCTCATTCACCCATTCACACACACACATTCACACACCAATGGCAGCAAGCTACCATGCAAGGCGCCGGCCCGCTCATTGGGAGCAATTATAGGTTCAGTGTCTTGCCCAAGGACACTTCGACATGCGGCCAGCTCGGACCGCCGATCTGCCAACCTTGCGATCATTAGACGGCGGCTCTACCTCCTGCGCCACAGCCGCCCCCATCATGCCCACATCATGAAGGGCCACAGCCGCCCACATCATGAAGACCATGACAAGACTGGTGCAGACATTGGTGTGGATGATGCCATCATCTACCTGCTACACAAAGCTCACTCCCATTTACAGTAGATAAGGCTGGCAGCACTGTGAGGGTCATGTTATTTGACTTGTCCAGTGCATTTAACACCATACAGGCCTCACTACTTGCAGATAAGTTGCTGAGGATGCAGATGGACTCCCCCATTGTTTCTTGGATTACAAACTATTTGACCAAAAGGCCACAGTTTGTACGGCTGCAGGGATGTAAGTCGGACTCGGTGGAAAGCAGCACTGGCGCCCCCCAGGAGACAGTTCTGGCACCCTTCCTCTTCATCCTCTATACCTCGGACTTCAGGCACAACACAAACACTTGCGGAAGTACTCAGACGACTCTGCTATTGTGGGATGTGTCAGTGGAGGCCAGTACAGAGGACTGGGGAAGAGTTTTGTTGAGTGGTGTGAACGGAACCTCCTGCTACTCAACATCAGCAAGACAAGGGGGATGGTGGTAGACTTTAGGAGGACTAGGGTCCCCCTGTCTCTGCTTTCCATCCAGGGAGAGGACGTGGAGGTGGTCCAGAGTTAGTACCTGGGGGTGCACCTGGACAGTAAACTGGACTGGACTGGTCACACAGATGTCCTGTACACGAGGGGCCAGAGCCAGCTCTATTTCTTGAGAAGGCTCAGGTCCTTTGACATGTGCAGGACTCTGATGAACATCTTCTACCAGTCAGTGGAGGCCAGCGCAGTGCTGCATGCGGTGGTATGCTGGGGGGGGGGCAGCATCAAGGAAGGTGACACCAAGAGGCAGAACAAGCTTATTAGGAAAACTGGTTCTGTCCTCTGTCACCCTGGACACAGTGGAGGAGGTGTCCAATAGGAGGATGAGGACCAAACTCCTGGCCATCATGGACAATCCCTCCCATCCCCTACATGACACTGTGGCAGAGAAGAAAAGCTCCTTTAGCAACAGACTTTTACAACCACGTTGCACTAAGGAGCGCTATAGGATATATTTTCTGCCTGCCGCAATAAGACTGTACAACTGCTCCTCCGGCTGGCTCGATTGGAACTGTCTCTTCACAGCTTATTCGCCCCTTCCTCCTTCTGTTTACCATTTGTATTATCGTTTTTCTTTTCTTTCATTGATTTCTAATTTGAATAAGAAAAACATAAATAAAGTCAAATTAGTCCCCCGAAGAAAACAAAAAAAGACCTGACATGGAGATTGAGATTGTATGGCCTCAGGTGTCTAAAGAAATGTTACCTGAGGCCTCAAATCCTCAGAGACTTCTACCGTGGCACCAGAGAGCCTCCTGACGAGCTGTTTCACCACCTGGTATGGCAGCTGCACCTGCAAGGACCGCAAGGTGCTGGGAAGGGTGCTGCGTACGGCCCAGCACATCACTGGGTGTGAACTGCCCAGCCTGCTGGAACTATAGAACCAGCGGTGCCTCAGGTAGTCTCTGAAGGTCATCAAGGACCGAGCACACCCACACACACACACACCCCCACACACACACACACACACACACACACACACACACACACACACACACACACACACACACACACACACACACACACACACACACACACACACTACAGCCTGTTCTCCCTGCTACCCTCGGGCAGGACGTACAGGAGCCTAAGAACACGCACCAACAGACTG
This sequence comes from Nansenia antarctica, assembly GCF_963989245.1. Taxonomy (NCBI): domain Eukaryota; kingdom Metazoa; phylum Chordata; class Actinopteri; order Argentiniformes; family Microstomatidae; genus Nansenia; species Nansenia antarctica. The sequence continues at coordinate 25,140,571 of NC_137690.1, forward strand.
AAGAACAGCTTTTTTTTACGACACACACACACACACACACACACACACACACACACACACACACACACACACACACACACACACACACACACATATACACAGTGCTATCCAAGTCCTGTGCAATATTATTATATCTGTGTATAATTGTACTTCCTCAAATGTATATAATTCGATATAAAAAAAAAATCTGTCTTGCTTCTTATATTTTCATATTCTATTCTATATGTCTTCTTATATGCACCCTAAATGGAGCCCCCCCCCCCCCCCCCCCCAGTGAAAGTATCTCACATGATTGTACTTGTATAACCGCCGTAGTGACAAATAAACATCTTCTATCTTGTATCTTGCGGTGATCAGAGTCAGGCTGGAGGATGTTAAATCATACTGGACTGTTGTTACTGTATATAATGTTTCAGATGTCTATTTACAGTATGTCTATTTTTATTTTTATTTCATTCTATTATTCAATTCTACCGTAACCTTATTTTGTTGTTTGTTGCTGTGTGTGGTGTGAGCTGCTGTAAAGCCTTAATTTCCCCTTGGGGATCAATAAAGTACCAATCTATCTATCTATGTCTAACACTGGGCAAACTCAACTCCATCTAGTCACTATGTGATACATCACTGAGGAAATAGAAATCGACAAGGAGTGGTTCCGCATGGAGAGTGGTAACTGAATTTAACCTTGTAGCAACCTGCCTGTCTCCAGTCCGCTGGCTCTAAACACTTCTGTTCTGTTCAGTTCTGGCTCCATGTTAAAGTTCTCTCTCTTTCTCTTTCCCTCTCTTTCTCTCTCTTTCTCTCCCCCCCCCCTTCTCTCCCTCTCTGTGCAGTGGGTGTTGGCCTTTGAGATCTTCATCCCCCTGGTCCTCTTCTTCATCCTCCTGGGTCTACGGCAGAAGAAACCGGCCATCCCTGTCAAGGAAGGTAGGTGTGAGGGAGGGAGACCCGTGGAGAAACCACCCTACGTACAATGAGAGGACAGGGATGAGGGGCTGAGGGGCTAGTCCTGCAGGTGTTGTGTTGTGTTTTCTGTGTTATGCGGGGTGGTAACTGGCAACCCCCCTATGACTAGCTCACTGTGGCTCCCCAGTTGAGAGTGGAGGGTCTACCTGTTCAAACACACCACATCATCACCCATCCAACCTATTCTGTACTTCCACCGCTAGTCCCATTGTCATTGTCAAGATGAAAGTAAATGCTACAGGCTACCATAGATGACTCAGCTTGGCTTAAATACAAGTATGTGTGTTGTGAAAGAAGATATGTACAGTGCTGTATAGAGTTGCTACCTATTTTTTATTCATTTGAAAGAGGCAAACATTGTGCTTTGCTAATCTACCAGCAATGGTGACGATGGCAAAGACGCTGTTTTGTCTTGTTGCTCGTAGTTATTTGTCACGTTTAGTCATGTTAGTTTGTTCTGATGTGCACTGTCATTGTCCACAGCCATCTTGTTTTCCTTTATATTTAGATGCCTTTTAATAAGATATATTCTCTTTTACTCTGTGGCTTTCTCCTCTCCTTTCTCTCTCTATTTTTCTGTTATTCTCTCTCTCTCTCTCTCCCACATCCTCGCTTTCTCCTTATTATCTCACTTCTCTGCATGACGCATGTTGACTGCATGCTCGACCAGTCTGTAAGTGGCAACGCTGTTTCTATTATTATGACTGACTCATGGATATCTCATCCCGTTGCCTTGACTCTTAATCCTGTCTGTGGAGTGTGACCTGTGTGTGTGTGTGTGTGTGTGTGTGTGTGTGTGTGTGTCTGTGTGCACTCACGCGTGCACGCGCGCCTCCGATCCTGGTGCCCCTGTCTCCATGTTGTCAGCACCAGGCTGAGTATCAGTGACTGGAGTGGGATCTGTCGTCTCCAGTGAACAGATCCTATTTCACACATCTCACTGATGCTGAAAGAGCTTTGTGCCTAGGTTAGCGCTGTAAGGCCAAACCCACTGCCAGAGATAAACACACTCACCTCTCTGCATGTGCAGAGAGCAAATTGATACCCAGACTAATCCGTCTGCTCTCAGACAGTCACAACAACCAGACAAACTCCCGAGCTCTCTGTGTGAGTGTACACCTTCTCTGGTAACATTTGTGTGTGTACGTGTGTGTGTGTACGCGCGGATGTGTGTGTGTGTGTGTGTGTTTGTGAGAATCAGGATATGTTTCAGCCTTTATAATCACCAGTTTCAGCTATAAGTACAGTGCATATGTAGTGACGAGTATTCAAACATACGTATTGTACTAAGCTGGCCACAACCAACTCTAACCAGTGTAACATCCTGATCCACTTTTCCTGCCGGTTCACTGATCCACGTAACCATCGGTGATGATCTTATAGCCTTTTATCCTCAGCTCAGTGGGCAGAGAGGGGTGGCAGATGTCGGATCTGAACAAGGAAGTACAGCAGGGGAGGCTGGCGGCAGTAGAAATCATGGTAATGCACGGCAATGAGCCCCGTCCTCCGATTCCTACCTCCACCAGCCTCCCCTGGCGGTATCAGTGTCCTCTTTTAAAGGCTCGGCGTCGTCGTCTCCACGGAGACCTTTTAGTGTCACTGGGACACGACAGATACGGTCTTACTGGCAGCCTGGCAACCATGTCAGCGGCGGTGATGTTGTCAGACAGTGTCCCTGTTCAGGTTCTGTTGATTAAGCACTCCTTGGGCCGATTTCTTTTGGAAGGACCCAGGATGTGCTCACGTAAGGGCTTCTTTGTCTGGACGCGACTCAAGAGTGGGTGTCTCTCTTTAACTTTTATAGGCTATTCAAAGCAGCGTAGAGAGCAATGGCAGTGGAGTAATTGTGTCAGCAATTTGGCCCTATGTTGTATTAGGATAAAGCGATTTTGGAGAAAGGGGGAGGATTTTTCCTGATTGCCGGGGGGGGGGGCGGGGGTGTCATACATTTTCTTAAGTAGAGGCATTATATGCGCTGGGCATCAAGTGGTTTTAAAAGCTCAGTGATTTAAGCCATGAGCCACAAAAGGGATTGTTAAAATAAAGAAGCACACATCATCTTTTTAGGGTGCACATCACAGGAGTCAGTCAGGCTGACTCAGGAGTCAGAGATGGACGATCGTCAAAGTCATAGAAGCTGCCTTAGAACTCTCTCTCTTCTCTCTCTCTCTCGCATCTGTCACTCTCTCTTCTTCCATTCCTCCTTTGTTCTTTGTTCTCTTATTACCCGTGTTGACAACCAAGGCACCCGTTAGATACCCGGATAGCATCTAGCAGCTGTTAGATTCTGTTTTATAATGTTCACTTCAAAAAAAGGGGCTATTTGTATTGTATTAAGGGGTTATTGCGCTATCCCTTCGCCAACACCAAAGAGAGAGTGAGAGAGAGAGAGAGAGAGAGAGAGAGAGAGAGAGAGAGAAGGATGTTGTTGCCTGTCTCGTCTCTCTGTGGGCGGACGAGAACCCACCGCCGAGAGGGAAAAAGAGTGAAAAAAAACACTCCACAGGGTAGTCATGGAAACATGAGCTATTGTAGCTACAGTACATTAGAGAAGGCCTTCGCTTTTCCCTAGTCGAGGTGAAAAGCGTGGTGAAAGCTTGTCTGGCCACCGCTTACGGATGGGGATTAGAAACTAGAGCCATTTTGTACAGTACAGGACGAGATGTTTGACAGCCTTACCCAGTCCTGACATCTGCCTCCCTCTCTGGCTACGAGGGAACTGTGTTATCTGAGATGCTTTCCTCGCCGTTTCTTCTCTTTCTAACCCCTCTTTCTCTGTTGTTCTGTCTTTGTCTGTCTCTCGTGTGTGTACCTCACCCTCCTTACATTTTGGGTTTTGATCTCTTCACCTTGGTCTTCCCTGCCAATCCTCCACCTCCTCTCTACCTCCACTCCTCTCATCCCTCCTGCCGTGCTGCTGGCCACCTGTTGTTTTTCTTTCCATCCCCCTTTTTTTTATCTTGTCCGACTCCCCATCTCTGTCGTCCCTGTGTCCTCCTATCTCTGTCTGTCCGTCCACCCCTATTCCTCCATCTCCCTGCTTGTCCCTGTCCCTGTGTGGGGGGTCCTCCCTCCTGTCCCTGTGTGGGGGTCCTCCCTCCTGTCCCCAGCCTTCTACAGCGCGGCGCCCCTCACCTCGGCAGGCATCATTCCCATCATGCAGTCGCTGTGCCCGGACGGACAGAGGGATGAGTTTGGCTTCCTGCAGTACAAGAACTCCACGTGAGTTATTGAGTCATCCTCTCCTCTCCTCTACTCTCCTCTCCTCTCCTCTCCTCCTCTCCTCCTCTCCTCTCCTGTCCTCAGCCATTGTTTCCTCTCCTCTCTCGCTCCCTCATACACCCAGTCCTTAAAGCCACTAATAGCCGAACAGTGTTACCGTCCAAACCGCTTTAACAGCAGGAGATGATGGTGGTCATTACTGTAAGTGTGTGCATATGATCAATACATCTCCCTGTTTTTACTCTTTTGATTTATGGGCCAGTTCTACTGTGAGAGGGCAGCAGCCGTGTCTCTTAACTTAACCCACATCCACCTCTCTTCCACTCTCATAACCCCCCCCCCCCCCCCCCCTCCCCATCTCGCTCTCACTCTCTTCTCTCCTTTCTCTTCCCTCCTTCTCTCCCTTCTCTTTCTTCTCTCCTCTCCTCTCCCTTCTCTCTCTTCTCTTCCCTCCTTCTCTCCCTCCAACGTGATCCGTCTCACTCTCATGTCCTCTCCCTTCCTGTGTCAGTGTGACTCAGCTGTTGGAGCGGATCAGCGAGGTGGTGGAGCAGAACCACCTGTTCACGTCCGACCGGCCGGGCCTGGGCCAGGAGCTGGAGTCTCTGCAGCAGCACCTGGAAGCCCTGAGCACCACGCCCTCCCCGCTGGAGAGCACCTTCAACACTAGCCCAGGTGCTCTTATTGGCTTAATTGTGTGTGTGTGTGTGTGTGTGTGTGTGTTATATTCCCCCCCTCTGTGACACCTGTTGACATCACTAACGTGTGAAAATGTAGTGACTCACTATAAGCTATAGAGTGTTGTGAACCCATGTGTGTGTGTGTGTGTGTTCTTGTTTCAATCTGCCCCCACCACCAGGGTTCACCGTGGGCAGTGTGTTGAAGAACCAGTCGGTGTTTCATCAGTTCCTGGTCAGGAACCTCTCGCTCCCCGACGACACAGCCAGCGTCCTGCTCAACACCCCTGTCAACCTCAAAGAGGTCTGTGTCCTCCCAGTGTCCTCACACACACACATACACACACACACACACACACACACAAACACACACACACACACACACACAGGTCTAGCTTACAAATACCTCAGGCCATACAGTAGGCACACATTTTTGATGTGACCAATTAACATGGGTTATTTGGAACTATCTGTGGTGGATGGCGGTGGATTGTCTTTGAGCAGTGGCATTGAGTCGTATCAAAGTCTGCCTCCTGCACCTCCGTCACTCACCCCCTTTGTCTCCTTTACTCTGGCACGGCCTCGGCTCTTCTAATCATTCTCCTGGTGCCCGCCCGCCATCTTGGCTTGGCATCAGGTCCCTGTCCTTATCTGCTCCTGTCACTCAGTCACTCTGCTCCCTCTCTCCCTCTCTCCCTCTCTCCCTCTCTCTCTCTCTCTCTCTCTCTCTCCCCCCCCTCTCTCTCTCTCTCTCTCTCTCTCCCCCCCCCCCCCCCCCCTCTCTCTCTCTCTCTCTCTCTCGCTGTTCTTTCATGTTTGTTTTCATTATCCTGTCAGACACTTCCTCCTATGAGAACAAACAGATGTCCTGTTAGTGTGGCCCTGGAAAGTTGAAAACTTTGTGTGTGTGTGCCTGTGTGTGCCTGTGAGCACCTGTGTGTGTGTGTGTGTGTGTGTGTGTGTGTGTGTGTGTGTGCGCGCGCTCGCCTGTGTGTGTGTGTGTGTGTGTGTGTGTGTGTGTGTGTGTGTGTGTGTGTGTGTGTGTGTGTGTGCGCGTGCGTGCGTGCGTGCGTGCGTGCGTGCGCCTAACTGCTCTCCTCTCTCCCCCTACTGTACACTGTAGGTCTACAATCTCATATTTGGCACCTATCCCAGATCTGGAGGACAGAGTCATAGCTTGGTTGAAGAGGTAAAAGACACCGCAAAAAGCCCTGGAGACAAAAAAGTCCTTCAGGTACAAACTTAGATAATCACATTTAATGACAAATACAGTCAATATTACAATTATACGAAGTGACTGATTGCACGGTGATGAGGGTGGATCGATAAGAGATAATCCGCAGGTCCTAGGGATGGATCTGAGTGTGTGTGTGTGTGTGTGTGTGTGTTCAGTCATGATCCTCTCCTCTCCCCCCCCCCCCCTCTCTCTCTCTCAGGAGAAGATTCTGGGGGGCATGCGTAGTCTGAGCGGAGGGCTGATCCACAAGGCTTTACGAGACCCGACCAAAGCTGCCCATCAGGCTCTGCTCAAACTCATGTCCCAGGCTTTAGGCCTGGCGGGCGGAGGGGGGGGGCAGAGATACGACCCCCAGGGACTAAAGGAGGTGGAGGTATGCTGCTTCTGAGGCTGCAGGTCTGCCAGTGAAACAATGGCTGTATGTGGGTGAGAAATATTGTCTACATAGGCATTTTTCTTCCCTACAGGCTGTTCTCCTGACTGGTGCCATGTTGGAAGTGCTTACCTGCGGAGAGGACGGGACTAGTGAGCTGAGGAAGATCCTATTGGTTCCAGAGAAGCAGCAGCCCCTGCTGCAGGCCTATCGGAGCGCAGTGTGTGGTGGAGGGGAGAGCCAGAGGGCGGAGCGGTTTGGGGAGATGAGCCAGGAGCTGAGAGACCAGATAGACACACAGAGTGTCATTGAGAGGGTACAGTACAGGACGCTGAGACACACAATGGCTGCTTTGAACAGGAAATCCCTGTGGTGAAGTGCATTTCACTCAAGCACACACACTGAAATGAACACAACAGTGCGATTGTTTGTTTGGAAGGGTAAACCTTTCATACTGAACTGTCGAACCGGTAAATGTGAATGCAACGAATGGACGCATACTGGACATCAAATTCCACAGTGAATATGTGTGATATTGATGTTGACAAAAGACAGTGTATAGGATTTATGTAGTGAGGGTTTGAGGAGAATGTGTCATCATTTCCTGTAGAGGAAGGACAACTCATACAGAATTCTGGAGACTATGAATGGAAGTGTACTCCGGATCAATGTATTGAAATTCTACAGTGATTTCATATTGATGTTGACAATATAGGAGGGTGTATATTTTCCGTGATGAGGGTTTGAGGGTTTGATAATTAGGAAAGTAGGACATATCTATTTAACCTTTATTTCACCAGGGGAACTCATTGAGACCAAAGTCTCATATTCAACGGTGTCCTGGTTACAAAGCATTTTTAATAAGACAACACAAAAACATCACACATCAATACAATATCAATACAAAATCATCATACATTCACAAAAACGAATAAACATTATGGCAACATCCTTTAGAAATATGTACAGACCTCGACCTCAACTTCACTTATCATATTTTTGGACTTGCCCAAAGCAGCATCCAATTTGAGGGTCTCTTGACACTCATTCCAAGCTCTATGGGCACAGTTACTAAAAACAGCTTTTCCCAGCTCAGTTTTGACTCAAGGGACCTCAAGAACTAACCTATCCTGAGATCTTGTTTGGTGATGACTAGAACACTATCTAATGAGGGATATCAGGTAGCTAGGTAGCTTTTGTAAGATTCTTTATCAACATACAAGAGCCAATGCTGTGTTCTCTTAGCAGCCAGGGACAGCCAGGCTACTGCATGATATAGATTACAATGATGCATTCTAAAATGATCACCGGTAATAAAACTAAGTGCTGAATGATATGCAGTGTCAAACTGTTTCAAGGTGGTAGAAGCAGCGTGCTTTATTATGAGATAATGTCGCCATAGTCAAGTACTGACAAGAAAGTAGACTGTACTAAAAGCTTTTTGTCATCACTCGAAATGCAAGATTTATTTCTATAAAAGAACCCTTTTATAGAAATTAAGTTTCACCCTTACTTTTTTTGTCAGCTCATCAACTTGCAATTTGAAGGACAGTTTTTCATCAATAAAAATCCCAAGGTACTTGTAAGAGGATACTCTCTCAATTACAGAACCACCCAAAGTGCAAATATTGAAGTCTGTTTCCATCAAAGAGTGGGATCTAGAAAATCTATTTTGTTTGTGCTCCATTTAAAACCATTTTAAGCTCTAGAAGTGAGCGCTGGATCAGGTGAAAGGCTGTCTGCAAAATAGATAACGCTTCTTCCAATGTAGGAGCAGATGAATAATTTACTGTATATGTGGCAGGGTCTGGTAAAAAAAAGTCCCCAAGTAGGGCAATGTCATTTTTCTGTTTTTTTCTGATTCTGAAAGTGCAGATTGTCATCAAAATGTGTCATACATTGAAACACATTCAAGGAACATCGCTACGAACATCGAACTGCATGTTTAGCACATCACAACGCGCAGATAGAACATCAACATGCTAAAAACACACATAATTATATGATCACACAGTCCTTGCTTTTGAACACGTCCTGAAACGTACGTTTGTTTACAAGCCATGTGTCACTTACCCAGTAGCCTACGGCAGATGATACAGTGAATCCAATTCTCAAGTATTTAGTGATCCTAAAACTGTTGTTTGTTGTATCGAGTGGGCACTTAAACACTTAAACTTTTGTAATATGCATTCTTTTTTTTTTAAAGGAAAAAGCTTTTTGGTTATTTGCGCGACTTAAGAATTACCGACATGCAACCCTTTTCACCAGACCGTGTCACATATAGAACTGGTCATTCTGAAGGCTATGAATGCAGCTCTTTAAAATCTTCATTTTCTCCCCTTCACTCCCTTTCTTGTTCCCCCACACCTCTTTGTGTGTCTGTGTGTGTCTGTGTGTGTCTGTGTGTCTGTGTCTGTGCGTCTGTGCGTGTGTGTGCGTGCCTGTGCGCAGCTACGTCTGGAGCAGACCAACTCCTCCGCCCCCCTGTCCCAGTCCCACCTGGGCGGTCTGCTGAAGGACCTGGCTGACGTGGAGAAGCTCCTCAGGGACGTGGACCTGCTGTCGGGCCTGGCTCGCCTGCTCCCCAAGGGGGCCTGCGCCGGCCACGCGGCCCCCGCCCCGCCCAACGCCACCTCCTCCTGGGCCCTCAACGCCACCACCTGGGGCCCCAACACCACCGACACGCCCGGGGAGGAGGGGGGGGAGGAGGAGGGGGGAGCGGTGGGCAAAGACTCGCAGGGAGAGAACCCACGCTCTCAGTTCTCTGCCTTCGTACAGCTGTGGGCAGGACTGCAGCCCATTCTGTGTGGGAACAACAGGTGTGTGTGTGTGTGTGTGTGTGTGTGTGTGTGTGTGTGTGTGCATACGTGGGCGTGTTTGTCCATGAAAGAGGCGAGCAGGGCGATGCTGCCAGTGCTCGAGAGACTGCGCTTGTTTACCTTTGTCTTGTGTGTGTCTCCAGGATCATCGAGCCCGAGGCTCTGAAGCAGGGGAACATGAGCTCCCTGGGCTTCACCAGTAAAGAGCAGCGTAATCTGGGCCTGCTGGTTCATCTGATGACTACAAATCCCAAGATCCTCTACTCCCCCATCGGCTCACAGGTGGACAAGGTTATTCAGAAGGCAAGTGGCTGATTAAATCCTCACACACTCTCCTCTCTCCATGTCTTGTCTCATAATATGGGGCACGGTGACTTGTGTCTTATTATAACCCCACGCTAGAGTTGTTTTTACGTCTTCGTTCTATAGCAGGCTGGAATTATGAGAAAGACGATAAAGCGATCCACGCCATGCCACCAGGCGTCGCCTACTGTGTTTTAATATCTATTTTTCCTGTGCGAAAATACGATTACGGCCGCGTCGTTTCATCTAACCATTGTCAGTGGCGCAGGGTGATAATGTGAAGTCGTGGGGATTATGGAACCATAATATTATTTAGTGGTTTGTAGTCGTTTGTGTCTCACTCATACATCCCTCATGCGCTGGATGGGTTAAGAGCAAGATGTTCAGGGGAGTCGATGAGTCACCGGATTAATTGGTTCGAGCACCTTGTATGCCGATTTCCCCCGAGATCTCTCTACACCAACATTAGCAGAATGACCATCGATCTTCTCTCTGCATCCCGATGCATGGTTACCACGGGGGGTTAAGTATTGGCAGTTAGTCTATTGGTTTCTTATCTCAGCTGGGAGGGGAAATGAACTAGAACGAAAGGGAACTAGAGCGAGAGGTGGGCACGTCCATAGAAAGGTGTGTGTGAGTGTGAGTGTGTGCGTGTGTGTCTGTGCGGTTCTGCCGGTGACACACTCCCTCTGCTGCTGTCCGTAGGCCAACGAGACGTTTGCGTTTGTGGGGAACGTGACTCACTACGCCCGGGTGTGGCTCAACATCTCTGCCCAGCTCAGGACCTTCCTGGAGGACGGCAAACTGCGCAACCACCTGGCCTGGCTGCAGCAGGTAACACACACACTATTTACCTTACCTGAGCCGTATGGAGACTATTGACCATAGTACTGTATGAACACACTCTAGTACTGTATGAACACACTCTAGTACTGTATGAACACACTCTAGTACTGTATGAACACACTCTAGTACTGTATACACTCTAGTACTGTATGAATACAATCTAGTACTGTATGAATACACTCTAGTACTGTATGAATACACTCTAGTACTGTATGAACACACTCTAGTACTGTATGAACACACTCTAGTACTGTATGAACACACTCGGGTGACATTCAGTCATGCAAAACTGGATTCCCACTGGGCAGTATCTGTCACCCATGCAGTACATCTATACTGTATTTAGGTGTACTTACGTCTCCCGATTGTAAGACATTTATGTTAAATATTTAACAATTTAGCATTTAGCAGACGCTTTTATCCAAAGCGATTTACAATTAGAGATTACAAGGACAGTCTCCCTGGGGTAACTTGGGGCTAAGGGCTTTACTCAAGGGCACACTAGTGGTGGTGTTCCCAGGTGGGATTTGAACTCGTGACCTTCTGATCACCAGTCCAACTCACTATTTATTATGCCACCATGGATGCATTCATGTTAACCCTTCATGTTCCCCCTCCCCCTGCAGTTGACCTCTGACCTGCGGAGGCACCCAGAGCTTCTGAATGCCACAGACAGTGAGCTGATGCACGGCCTGCTCGAGGGCAACTACACCCTCCCCAACACCACCACCCTCCTGGAGCAGCTGGACACTATCGACAACGCCGCCTGCGGATGGACGCACTTCATGTCCAAGGTCAGTACCATACAGTAGTACCATGACCAGCCATGTTCTAGTACCATAGACATCTTCTAATCTTCTAGTACAATAGACATCTTCTAGTTACCCTGATGGAGGCTACAGGCCGAAACATGTTGGTTTAAATATAAAAGAGTATCATTTTCAAGCATTCAATTCTAAAGTTCAAGTTCAAGAGTTGCTGGATTACCTCTTCACTTCCGTTTGCTTTTCAATCCATGCACCTTGGTTGGAGAGGGAGGTAGTGGCAGAGCTATGTCCAATGTCATCGTACCATTGACATCTTACTAATGTCCGAGGCCAGAACCAGAGGGATCTTATTGATATCTATGGGTAGACATGGGCGACATTGGGCCCTCTGACTCAGCCTCAGACAGGAAGAGCACAGGAAACACAAGCCCATTGATCAGGCCCCAGACAGCAGGCCTGCAGTAATGCGATCACTGAGACTCAGCACAGGATGCAGAGCTCCATTCAAAACTAATAATAGGTTTTTACAAACGAGGGCTGTACTGACGGAGCTTGACCTTTCTCCCCGTCCACGGTACCTGTGAACCCAGGTCAGTGTGGACATCTTCAAGGGTTTCCCGGACGAGGACAGCATCGTCAACTACACGCTGAACCAAGCCTACCAGGACAACGTGTCAGTGTTTGCCAGTGAGTAAGAGACCACTACTCTCCAAAGAGACCACTACTCCATCACATTAGGAATATAAGGAAGGGAATACGAAGAATATAGTACAGATAAAGACTGGGATCTGAATGTCAACGTTCCTTCTCTCTCTACCCCCTAGGTGTGATATTCCAGACCAACAAAGATGGATCCCTGCCTCCCCACGTCCTGTATAAGATCAGACAGAACTCCAGCTTCACTGAGAAAACCAACGAGATCCGCAGAGCGTACTGGCGCCCCGGGCCGAACACAGGGGGGAAGTTCTACTTCCTCTACGGCTTCGTGTGGATCCAGGGTATGACACCCGGAGTCCGTATGGACCACTGGAGGGTTGCGAACGAATGCATTTGTCGAAAGTTGTAGACTTTGTTTGTAGTAAAGAAGTCTTAACTCGAAACAGTCGTTTCAGCTATATTTGCAGATGGCGAAACTAGACACTATAAATCAACGGCCAAACATTGGTCCGCAAAGGGCAGAATTGGTGTGTTAAATGTACTGTTGAGTATGTTTTAATAAGACATGGGTTTATTATGGTAAACTGCTTACCCTGGTGATCTTGGGGTGGGCACACCTGTGTAGGTGCGAATGCAAACTGCAGATGAGGCACTTTCTTACTAGGAGTCATCTTTTATTTACGAACCAGGGGAGCAAAGGGAACCTGCTTATTTGACACATAATAAGTTAATACAGATAATCCATTGGAACTGACATTGCAGTTTGTTCAGTAGACAGGCCAGGCTCACTGAGACATTCCTGTTGATTTAATAAAGACAGACTTTTCTCTAGGGTCTCTCCGCATTGTTATTTAGTAATGTGTTCAAAATGGAAAATGTTTGATGGAAATCAAGTGTATTCCGTCACCCGCTGTGTGTGTGTTTGTGTGTGTGTGTGTGTGTGTGTGTGTGTGTGTGTGTGTGTGTGTGTTTGTGTGTAACTCTCCTCAGACATGATGGAGAGAGCCATTATTAACACGTTTGTCGGCCATGACGTGGTGGAGCCTGGCAACTATGTTCAGATGTTCCCCTACCCCTGCTACACCAGAGACGAGTAAGACAGTCCTGTTCCTCTCTCTCTCTCCTCTCCATCTCTCTTTCCTTCCTTCTTTCTCTCTCCTCTCCATCTCTCTTTCCTTCCTTCTTTCTCTCTCCTCTCCATCTCTCTTTCCTTCTTTCTCTCACTCACTCTCCTTTCTCGGTGAAGCCTTTTTGTTGTTGTTGTTGGTCACATCCTGTTCCAATCATAGTGGTTACCAATCCTCCAATGCCAGTTATGTTCTTATCTCTCAGCCTGTCTTAACCAACCCACGGGTTCTCTCTTTTGGGTCCACAGCTTCCTGTTTGTGATAGAACACATGATGCCTCTGTGCATGGTCATCTCCTGGGTGTACTCGGTGGCTATGATGATCCAGCACATCGTGGCGGAGAAGGAACACCGGCTCAAAGAGGTCAGACCTCAGACGGGTCACACCTGTGGGGACACAGTGGTCTCAGAGCCCCCTGTCTGACTGGAGGCTCATGTGGGCCGGTGCAGCATCACTGGTGCTGCCCGCCTTAACTCTTGGGCTCTTGGCCACCTGTAGCAGGATGATGTCACTCTTGTTTCACTCCACTCTTGCGCCCCCTGCTGGCTGGTATTCATCTCTGTCAAAAACGTTTCCCTTGTTGACTTTAGGCTTAGGTTTCTGCCTTGGTACTTAAATGATCGTTGTGGATCATTTCAAGATTATTGGTTTGAACATTTTTTATTGTTTAGGGGTGGGAGGGGTGGGGTGATATTCTATTGACTTCCCTTCCCACTGTGTAGGCTTCTAATTCCTGAATGAATTCAATCAAGTTGAATCTAATCCAATCTTAAGCCGTCAACACCTTGGTGTGTGTGCAGGTGATGAAGATGATGGGACTGAACAACGCCGTCCACTGGGTGGCCTGGTTCATCACCGGGTTTGTCCAGCTGTCCATCTCCGTCACGGCTCTGACGGTCATCCTGAAGTACGGACGGGTCCTCCTGCACAGCAACCCTTTCATCATCTGGCTCTTCCTCACCATCTACGCCATCGCCACCATCATGTTCTGGTGAGTGCTGTGGCGCTACTGACCTACGCTCTACTAGCAACCCAACAAATATTTGCGTCGTCCTCAACGTAAGACCTGGCGAGGGTCTGCCTGTCAGCTGATGCGTTGTATTCTCTGTGATTCGACTACTCTCTGAGGTGGCACGTAGGCATAGATCAAGAATGAGCTTAGCCTTAGCCTCCTAACCTCAGTTATTAGGCGTGGGTGGAAGGGTGGAGACTATGTGAAACCCCTTTCTGAGGGCAACTTCATCCGGCTTTGAAGGGCTCTAACTCAGTGAACAAGGCTCATCTGATCAGTCTGGGCTTAGTACTATGTGTGTGTGTGTGCGTGTGTGTGTGTGTTGTGTGTGTGGTGTGTGGTGTGTGTTGTGTGTTGTGTGGTGTGTGGTGTGTGGTGTGTGTGTGTGTGTGTGTGTGTGTGAGATGTTGCGGTCCTCACTGCAAGAACCATGATGTCAGACTAGCAATGACTGTACTCAGAGACTGAAACAGGGTTACTACTGAATCACTGTATGACTCATTACGACCATGATATTTGAATTCATCATCGTTTAAAGGGGTTTCATATTGGTCCATGCGATATGTGTGTGCGTGTGTGTTATTTCCTAAAGCATCGGTGACTTACAGCAGAGCTATACCGTACGTGTCTGTGTAGACAAACAGGAGTATGTATCTTTAATACTAGAACAGCCGTGCCTTTTTTACCTACTATAAGAGCCGCCTCAGGGGTCAAATGACTATAGTCTACAATGGAAAGCTGCTATTTACACACAACGACCCCTGTTGGCCGGCTTGTAAATTAGCCTGCCTCCTACACAGAAAAAACTGCAAAATAGCTTAATACTAGCTTATCCTGATGTGATTTTGAAAATGTAAATATACTGGGTGGTAGAATGCACATATCTAGGAAAGGTCATGAAAGACTGTTCTAGTGTTAAATACTGACGCGTGTCCCCTGTCTCCTGGCCAGTTTCCTAGTGTCGGTCATCTACTCCAAAGCTAAGCTGGCGTCGGCCTGCGGTGGCATCATCTACTTCCTGAGCTACGTGCCCTACATGTACGTGGCCATCCGAGAGGAAGTGGCCCACGACAAGATCACTGCCTTCGAGAAGTGCATCGCCGTAAGTAACTTGGCCTTTGTTCCTCCTGCGCGCTCACCCTTAAAACCCTCTCTCCCTTCACGGCAGTGCTAAGTGCATTTTCCATGGCGTGTGTTGTTGTGAGTCAAAAAGATCAGAAAGTGCCAAAAATAATCATTTCCTCTCGGGGATCAGTAAAAGTACATCTTCTTCTTTCTCTCATGTCTCTGTGAGTTATGTAGGTTATGTGTGTTGTCTAGACTGTGTCTGGGTTTTACATAACCTATTTGTATATTGATATGTGGGACAGGTACATTGAATCAAACAGCACCAGAATCCTGGCTAAATTGTCTGTGTGTTAGTGTGTGTGTTAGTTACAACTAGCCAGCCTACAGTTATCTCTACTACCGTCTAGTCTAGGGGTGCTAGGCTGTCTAAAAAGCTTTTACACGTCCCTGGGGAGAGAAACAGAGAAGTGGCTTACAGAACCAAGGTCCAATTACAGCTGAAGTGAGGGGACGGTGCCGGCAGCCAGCCCAAGCCGAGGCTCGATGTACAGATGGGAACGACCCTTAATAACCCAAAAGAATAATGTCCCACATGCAATAACAAACAAAACAATCCCACTTTCCTCGGGGGGGTGGCTACTCCCACCCCTGGGTCCTGGCCACACTGTACTGTCTAAACTGCGCCCTGTACCTGTCTAGCCTAGCTAGCCTCGCTATCCCACGTCACTCTCTCTGTCCTCTCCCTCCCTCCAGTCTCTGATGTCCACCACCGCCTTTGGCCTGGGCTCCAAGTACTTTGCCCTGTACGAGGTGGCTGGGGTCGGCATCCAGTGGCGCACCATCAGCCAGTCCCCAGTAGAGGGCGACGACTTCAACCTGGGCCTGTCCATGATGATGCTCATCATCGACGCCAGCGTGTACGGAGTTCTCACCTGGTACATCGAGGCTGTGCATCCAGGTAAGCCATCGTCGTCACCGTGCAGTTCAGGGTCTAACCGGTCCACATTCACCCCTTCCTGTATACAACTCCAATGTTCTCATTGGCTATACACTACCAGTCAAACGTTTGGACACACTACTCCATTCAATTGAATGGGAAAGTGCGTCCAAACTCTTGACTGGTACTGTACATGTACCTGTATATAAAAATCATTGGGCCTTCCCTTCTCCTATAGGAATGTACGGGCTTCCCCGGCCATGGTACTTCCCTCTGCAGAAGTCCTATTGGCTGGGCAGTGGGCGTGTGGAGACGTGGGATTGGCCGTGGGGCGGGAACGCCCGGCTGAGTGTGATGGAGGAAGACCAGGCCTGCGCCATGGAGCACCGGCACTCTGGTAGGACACGCTAACGCTAACACCTCTGCTCTGTGTCCTCACAGACGTATCTGTATCTGACTGGACCACAGGCGACCCCAGTGTCTCCATGTCAGATTAGCCTAGGCTATTGATAGTGTCTAGACTAGGTTGTAGATGTGTTCAATGTTGTGTTAAACCACCTCAAGAAGGTTCGTATACGAATCCACCCTTAACCCCTGTGATATTGTCTGTATCGACGTTCTCTGTACCGCCTCTATGTCTCCCCCCAGAGGAGATGCGGGGTATTGAAGAGGAGCCCAGCCACCTGCCCCTGGTGGTGTGTATAGACAAGCTGACCAAGGTGTACAAGACGGGCAACAAGCTGGCGCTCAACAAGCTGAGCCTCAACCTCCACGAGAACCAGGTGGTCTCCTTCCTGGGACACAACGGGGCTGGCAAGACCACCACCATGTGAGAGAGATAAATGTGTGTGTGCCCAAGTGTGTCAGAGGGTCAAAGTCCTGTTGTTGTCGTCGTTGTTGTTGTTGTTGTTGTTGTTGTTGTCGTTGTTGTTGTTGTTGTCGTTGTCGTTGTTGTTGTTGTTTTTTATGTGCGGAGGCTGAGAGACATTTGTGTTTGTTTGTAATGCTTCATTTGGGGGTCTGCTTATAAACTGCTAATAAAACACCCTGAAGTAAGTTGTTAGCCTTCAATAAACTGCTTATTTAATTAAACATATAATAAAATAGACGTATCAAATACAGGCCTTATGCTAAACATGTATTTACCCAATTGGATAAACTATGTAATCACCAGCCGTTTACAAGCAGACCTTCAAATAAAGAATCAACGTCGATTATTCCCGTCAGCCCTATCGCTAATGGCTAACCACCGTTGGCTCTCTGGCCGTCTCTCAGGTCTATCCTGACGGGCCTGTTCCCGCCGACCTCTGGCTCCGCCACCATATATGGTCACGACATCCGTACGGATATGGAGCGCATCCGGCAGAACCTGGGCATGTGTCCGCAGCACAACGTGCTCTTCGACAAGCTCACCGTGGAGGAGCATCTGTGGTTCTACTCCCAGCTTAAGGGCATGGCCGAAGAGGACCTACGCAAGGAGATGGACAAGTGAGTCCCACACAACGTTCACGCTCCGTGCAACCATTCACTTTAGATAGATTAAGTGGAAAACCTCTTCGTACAGAATTGTGTGTGTGAGTGTGGTAGCTTCAACTAAGTTGTTTGTAGAAGAGAGTAGGGTTAAGAGAGTAGAGTAAGAGAGGGTCATAGGATGACTTTGGAAACAAGGGGAAGACTACCCACAGTACATCTGGGCTGATAGATGAGCGTGGCTGTGACAGTCTGACCTGTGTGTGCGTTCCGCCAGGATGATTGAAGACCTGGAGCTGTCTAACAAGCGCCACAGCCTGGTCCAGACGCTGTCGGGGGGCATGAAGAGGAAGCTGTCCGTGGCCATCGCCTTCGTGGGCGGCTCCCGGGCTGTCATCCTGGATGAGCCCACGGCGGGGGTGGATCCGTACGCGCGCAGGGCCATCTGGGACCTCATCCTTAAATACAAACAGGGTGAGACAGACAGGGGACAAACTCTCTTCTTCTTCTTCTTCTTCTTCTTCTTCTTCTTCTTCTTGTTCTTGTTCTTCTTGTTCTTCTTCTTGTTCTTCTTCTTCTTCTTGTTCTTCTTCTTCTTCTTCTTGTTCTTGTTCTTCTTCTTCTTGTTCTTGTTCTTCTTCTTGTTCTTGTTCTTCTTCTTGTTCTTGTTCTTCTTGTTCTTGTTCTTCTTCTTCTTCTTCTTCTTCTTCTTCTTCTTCTTCTTCTTATTATTATTATTATTATTATTAGTAGTATAATAATTATGATATGGTTGTGTTTAGGCCGCACCATCCTGCTGTCCACCCATCACATGGATGAGGCAGATCTCCTAGGCGACCGCATCGCCATCATCTCTCATGGCAAACTCAAGTGTTGTGGCTCCCCACTGTTCCTCAAGAGCACCTATGGAGATGGCTACAAGTTGACGCTGGTCAAAAAACAGAGTGAAAGCGGAGGTGAGTCTATAGCCCTATTGGCACTGGACTAGGATTACCTGGGGACCTCTGGTCATTTGTAATAATACATTTGTAAAGTAAAGATTCCACAGCAAATTACCTACGATATTTCGCTAAACACAGAGGTCCTAATATTAGTCCTGTGTGAATCAGCATCTCTGTGATTTGGGGTTGTTTGCATTGTTAAGATTCTGTCTCTGTACGTTCGTATTTTACACACTGTTTTTGCAACCCCACTGGGACAATACTGAGGAAACTTGGGTGAAGGACGGGTCTCGCCATAGAGATAAAGACATTTACAAAACACTGATTGGCCCAATTTTGACAAAACTGGTGTAGAAGATGCGTCCTTATGAATTGTTTCGAGGTGTAGCCCGACCAATACAGTAGTCATATAGCCTTAGAGATTTGGGAATCATATTTTAGATAAATCAATACAATGCTGTAAGACTGATAAAGAATCAAAAGAACACTACGTTTTGAGAATTCTTCAGTCTACGAATGCAGGAGTGTAACATAACGAATTGGGAATCATATTTTGTGAGTGAAGTCTTTTATTCAGCAACAATTTCATTATAAATTAAAGTTTTGACAGCATTTGGGGCACAAGGAGGCTCATCTCGCTACACATCATGGAGACCCATTTGCAGAAAGAGCAAGCTCAAATCCAGAGGGAAACCTGAAAAGATGATGAGATGGCTGACATGCATGGCTTGTTACATATCTATTATATATCTAAAACCGTTCAAAAAAAGTTTGGAAACGTTATTTCAGTCGATTCTTCCTCCCCTTTAATAATACCAATTGGTATTGTATTTTATAGCGTTGGAAAGCCTGATTAGTCACCTTTACAACGAGGTACAACTTGTAAGGATCATGCATTCGTGGAATGAGTAACACAGCTAAACGTGTGGGTAGCCGCCCACATTTTTTTGCCAAAATCCCCTGCAATATTCTTCTGTTGGTATTCACTCTCGTTTTGAGCTTCAAGTGCTGGCAGGTGTATGCCAGTCACAGGTGTGTGAATGGCACCTGAATGGCACCTAATTGACAGGAATGATATTCTGGAGCCAGTGGCGATCCCATATCTCCAGAATCTGGGACCTAACTCCATCCTCCAGGAGGACAACGCTCGCCCCCACAGAGCCAGGATCATCACAGAGCACCTCCAGAATTTGGGAGTGGAGAGGGTGGAATGGCCTGCCGTGAGTCCAGACCTCAACCCAATTGAACACTTGTGGGATCAGCTTGGGTGCTGTACGTGCCAGAGTGACCAACGCAACCATGTTGGCTGACTTGCGGCAAATCCTAGTTGAGAAATGGGATGCCGTCCCACAGTAGTGTGTGACCAGGCTGGTGACCTGCATGAGGAGGTGCCAAGCTGTTGTGACTGCGTATGGATCTTCCACACGCTACTGAGGTCCCTGACAGTGTAAAATTAATAAAGTGTAAAAATGGCCAACATGGGTTGTTTTTTCCTTATTACTGTGGGAGAGTGCAATCATCCAATCCACCAAGCAACTCAAAACAAGAGTGAATACCAACAGAAGAATATAGGGGATTTTGGCAAATATTCTTGGGCCGCTGTGTTGCTCATTCCACAAATGCATGATCCTTACAAGTTGTACCTCATTGTAAAGGTGACTAATCAGGCTTTCCAACGATATAAAATACAATACCAATTGGTATTATTAAAGGGGAGGAATAATCAACCAAAATAATGTTTCCGAACTTTTTTTGAGGGGTTTATATTGTTACATAGATATCTTGTTGTATACACAGAGCTGTGTGTGCGTGCGTGCGGAGGTGAGTCTGCCCCCTGTGTGTGTGTGCGTGCGTGTGTGCGTGCAAGCGAGCGTGCGTGCATGTCTTACATTTGTCATGTTGTCCCAAGGCAGCTGTCTCAGCCTATTATCAGTGACATGACACTTATATTTCCCGCCTTCCCTCGTCCCTCGTCTCTCAGCTTGATGGATTAATAATACACATCCTTTTCTTCCTCTCTGTCTTTGAACGCTAACTGTTGTTTTTTTTTCTTTCCGCCACCCTTTTTTCCCCTTTCATTTGTCCTCCCTCTTCACCTCTGCATCCATCATGTTGTTGTGTTTGCGCCCCCCAGACCGGAGCACCCAGCCCAAGCCTCCCTCCCCTCTCTCGCCCTCCTCCTCCTCCCTGTCCCCCTGCTCGGAGGCGCGGGTCACCCAGTTCATCCGGCAGTTTGTGGCGTCCTGCCTGCTGGTGTCTGACTCCAACACGGAGCTGTCCTACGTGCTGCCCTCTGAGGCCGTCAAGAAAGGCTGCTTTGAGAGGCTCTTTCAGGTACATATGGACGCGCGCACGCACGCTCGCACGCGCACACCCATGCACGCTCGCACGCGCACACCCATGCACGCACGCATGCACGCACACAGCAACACTGTGTCACACACACACACACACACACACACACACACACACCAACACTGTCTCACGCACACTCTCACACACACACACACACACACACACACACACACACACACACACACACACGTAAGGGGCCTAGATCGGGGATGAGGAATTTTGAAAACGTGTTTTTTTTCAGCTTCATAAATTACTGAGTTTCTCTCTTTTCTCAGTTCTGTCAGATGAAGTTCTGTCCATTTATGTGTGTCGCCCGTCATCCCCTGTCTTGCCTCCCAGGCCCTGGAGCAGAGCCTGGACAGCCTGGCTCTCACCAGCTTCGGCGTGATGGACACCACCCTGGAAGAGGTCTTCCTCAAGGTGTCCGAGGAGGACCAGTCTCTGGAGAACAGCGATGCCGGTGAGAATCATGTGACCCCGGTGTTTCTGGGCGGCTTAAACGGGATCAATAACAGGGATTTTTTGGGGGGCGGGAAGGGCTCATTATCAAGTCAGGACACACAACTTGAATCCATTTTTTCCGCTGGGGTTTGCACTTCTGCGGCTTCCGCGTTACGGTAAAGTGCTGATACGGATATTTCACAAGTTCTTGATCCTTTTTTTCTGTACTGTGGTCTTCTTTCTAAATGTTAATCACCTTCCCCCATCCCTCCCCCCCCCTCCCTGTAGATATGAAGGACTCCCCAGGCGGGAGCTCGGTGGGGAAGCCTGCTGCGGGGGGGCCTGTGGGGCTGCAGGGTGAGGGAGCTCCAGCAGGGGGCGTGGTGAGGCCCCAGGTGGAGCTGAGTAACCTGGTGATGTGCTCCAGGCTGAGCCAGAGCCAGGCCTCCCTGCGCTCCACCTCCTCCCTGGGCTCCGTCCGGGGGGACGAGGGGGGGCTCTACGCCGACTTCTACGGAGACTACTGCCCCCTCTTCGACAACGGCCAGGAGCCCGACGGCGGCAGCCTGAGGGGTAAGAGATGGGGAGGGCCCCCCGACACCAGCAGTCATCTGGTACTCTCACGGGTCACATCATCTATGCAAAATGAGTCAAACTTTGACGGCCATCTTGGACAAAATGGCGGCCGTCTTTGATTTTTCGAGTGGCCCGCCTTCCTAAATCGAAGAGTGACCTCCAAAGATGATTTGTACCAAATGTCACGCTTGTATCACTATTTGAACGATTCCCCCGAAAATATCGTGTGAGTGTGAAGAATAGAACATGAGACTAGGATGTGAGGGTGTGTTGGACTAACAGAAGACGAATCTAAAGACCTTCATTGTCTTTAACGAGGTTATTGATAACACACACTTGTCTTTTATACAGATAACCTTCTGTTTTCCAATAATGATAACATTACGTTAACTCAGCCAGGGGAGTGCAATGAAGTAAGTGTTACTACATTGTAGAAGGGGATGAGAGGCTCTTTTTTTCCCGCTCATGTGGGGGGTGGGGTTTGAACCTGGGTCTCCCATGTTGAATGAATTTCCCCCTGGGGACAATAAATCTAATCTAATCTAATCTAATCTAATCTAATCTAATCACAAGAGCGTGCGATTACAAAACACCTCCACTTACACTCACTCCCTCACGTCCCCTTCTCCTTCCCTCCGTAGGGGATGCAGAGAACCCCTCCTCCCCGGAGCCCGTGGTCCTGGAGGGACAGGGCAGCCTGAAGCTGGAGGCCTGGTGGCTCCGTCTGCGCCAGTTCCACGGCCTCATCGTCAAGAGGTACCACTGCGCCAAGAGGAACACCAAGGGCCTCTGCTCCCAGATCCTGCTGCCCGCCTTCTTCGTCTGCGTGGCCATGACCGTAGCCCTCTCCGTGCCTTCCATCGGTGAGGACCACCCCCACCACCACAGAGGACACCGGGGGTTTGGGGGTCAATTCCATTTCGGCTCAGACACTTCAGGAAGTATAGCTGAAATTCGAATGTTTCCTCATTCAAAAGGAAGAGAGGAGAATTGGAATTTTTAGTTTAATTCCTGAGTTGGCAGAACTTGAACCGCGGAATTGACCGCCGACCCCACTATCTTGGGTTGGCTGTTGGGCTGACTGTCGCCTGCTGTGTGTGTGATGTCTTGTTTTTGGGTTCTGTAGGAGACCTGCCACCCCTTATTCTGTCCCCGTCCCAGTACCACAACTACACCCAGCCGCGCGGCAACTTCATCCCCTACGCCAACGAGGACCGGCCCCAGTACAGGTCAGACATCAGCCAATGGATCAGTCGCTCACACCTCTCATGTCCTAGCCAACAAACACTGTATGCAATACTGTACACCCTAACGTTTGGGACAGTCACATCCAACACCATTTAAGACGGAGAGGGTTGCAATTGTACATGTAATGAATACATTTACATTTACATTTACATTTTTGGCACTGAGCAGAAGTGAATCGTCTATCCATCAGTCATAGCGGGAAAAAGTAATCTATGCTTGGGCCAGGGGCCATTGGCAGTCATAATGATAGAAGAAGGAAAAATTAACTTTGTTTTTCTCATCTCATTTCGGTTCCAGTCATTGTCCTTCCTGTGTTTATAAAAACAACAACAGCATTAGTCCGGTCACTATGCCAGCAATGCTATTACGCCTCTGCCTGTCATTTGCCAGTCTCTCTCTCTCACTCGTTCTCTCTCTCTTTCTCTCTCTCTCTCTTTCTCTCTCTCTCTCTCACTCTCTCTCTCACTCTCACTCTCTCTCTCTCTCTCTCTCTCTCTCTCTCTCTCTCTCTCTCTCTCTCTCTCTCTCTCTCTCTCTCTCTCTCTCTCTCTCTCTCTCTCCCTCTCTGCCCACTCAGGAGTAAACTGTCCCCAGATGCCAGTCCTCAGAAGATTGCCAACACACTGCGTCTGCCCTCGGGAGTGGGCGCCACCTGTGTCCTCAAAACGCCCTTCAACAGCACCCTGGACCAGCTGGCCCAGACCCTCAACCCCAGCGCCAACGACTCCAAAACCCTGGCGGCCCGCTACTTTGACTCCATGTGCCTGGACTCCTTCACTCAGGGCGTGCCTCTCTCCAACTTCGTGCCCCCACCCCCTTCTCCTGCCCCCTCGGACGACCCCGACCCTCGCTTCGAGGACGGACTGTGGAACTACACTGCCACCCCTCCTACCACCGTCCACGGTGAGTCTCTGCCAACCTCAAGGGGCACAACCATTGCAGAATGGGTATTATTAGTGTGTGTGGTATCATTATAGCATTATACCCCCCTGTACACCCTCTACTGTTAATAATAATGTTAATAAAATAAAAATGAAAGATTCTTCTTTTTGCATTACGACTGCCAATGGCCCCTGGCCCGAGCATAGATTACTTTTTCCTGCTATGATTGGTGGATAGATGATTCATCTGTCAAATGTATTTGTTGTAAGTCTCTTTGGATAAAGGATTATGTTATTATTGCATTATGACTTCTTTGATTTGAGGCTGTACACCCCCACACTGGACAGTTTTCTGTCTAGATGAGCAACATCACGACTGTGTGTGTGCGTGTGTGCGTGTGTGTGTGTGTGCGTGTGTGTGTGTGTGATCAGAAATGGTGACGTCTCCCCCCACCCTGCCCCTGTCCATCCGGGAGCCTGTGCGTTGCATCTGCTCCATGCAGGGGTCAGGCTTCTCCTGCCCCAGCGGAGTGGGGGGGCGGCCCCCCCTCATGAAGGTGGTCACAGGGGACATCCTGGTGGACATCACGGGACGCAACGTCTCTGAGTACCTCCTCTACACCTCCGACAGAGTGCGCCTGCACAGGTAACACATATAGACACACACACACACACACACACACACACACACACACACTATCTATATGTGACTGATCAATTTGAGAGAGACTAGAAGTCTGTCCCGTGTTCATGGGTATTCTCAGGTACTGCATTTTTTTTTTTAGCACTGCACTCTCAACAATACCATTATACATTATTGCTATTGCTACAACGTATTGTACTATTGATATTATATATCATATGTATACTATATGCTATATTATATGTTATACTACTATATATATTGCACTAATCAACTTTACAAATGCTGGATTTTGAACAAGACATAGACCCAGATCATCATTTCTTGGAAAATATCAACACCAACTGCTGCTATTATACAGAGCAACAATTTAATTCGTTTTTTACAGATGAACATGGTATATCTATAATTCACTTCAACAGTAGAAGCTTGTATGCAAATTTCCAGAATATAAAGGATTATTTAGGACAATTTAAAAAACCTTTCAACATCATAGCTGTTTCAGAAACATGGATCAATGCAGAGAGGGGTTCAGACTTTGTTTTACAGGGATATGATTTTCATTGTATTAGTAGAGGGAGTCAACAGGGTGGTGGGGTGGCTCTGTTCGTAGACGAAGGTTTCTCATATAAGGTTGTTGATAGCATGCCAGTAGTTGTTGAGGAAATTATGGAATGTATTACTATTGAGATAAATATGGAAAGAATGAAACATTTAATTGTTAGCTGTGTGTATAGAAAACTGAGAGCCAACATTGATACATTCATGGTCAATATGGAAAAGTTGTTTACCACTGCAGAACAAAAGGTTAATTATGTCTGTGGGGATTTTAACATTGACTTGCTGAATCCAAACAAACATAAGAAAACAGAGGAATTCATTGAAACAATGTATAGTATGAGGCTATTTCCAACAATCACAAAACCTAGCAGAATAACAGCCGACTGTGCCTCCCTAATTGATAACATCTTTACAAACTGGAAAGTAACACAACAAGTGGACTATTAATCAATGATATTAGCGATCACCTGCCTGTCTTTTCATTTTATGAATGTAATTATAGAAAGAAGAGGGAGTTAAAGGAAATAACATACAAGAGAATAAGAACTGAGGAATCCATATCTGCTTTTAGAAATTAGTTATTAAAATGGAATTGGAAGAGTATATATGAGGAATCAGATGTGGACAAAGCGTATGGGTTATTCCTAGAAACATTTAAAGTTCTATATGACAAAAACTGCCCACTAAAACAATGTAGCAATAAGAATAAATATTCTGAAAATCCGTGGATGTCCAAGGGCATTCAAAATGCATGCAAGAAAAAGAATACTCTATACAGGTTATTTATAAAGCATAAAACAAAGGAGGCAGGGGTTAAATATAAGAAATACAAAAACAAACTAATTTGTATTATGAGAATATGTGAGAAGGATTATTATACCAGATTATTAGATGAGAATAAAAATAATGTTAAAGGAATATGGAACATATTAAACAGCATCATCAGAAATCGAAAATACGATATAACATACCCTGAACATTTTACAGACAATGACAGGAAAATTAGCCTTATAAATGAGGTGGTGGATGGATTTAATAATTGTTTTGTTAATGTGGGGCCAAAACTAGCTAAAGAAATAAACGGCACTGGAAAGAGATTAGCTGAGGAAGACTGTGGAGAGAGAATCACTGACTCAATATCCTTGGGAACTATAGGAAAAAAAGAAATTACTGACATGGTAAACAAATGTATGAACAAAACTTCAACAGATGGAGACAACATTGATATGACCCTAGTAAAGAATATAATTGAGGGAATTGTGGATCCATTAACCCACATATTTAATCTGTCATTCAAAACGGGAACATTTCCCCCCAAAATTAAAATTGCAAAAGTTATTCCACTATTTAATTAAAGCTAGAGATAAACACCTCTTCACCAATTACAGACCGGTATCCTTATTATCACAGTTCTCAAAAATACTTGAGAAACTACAGTATATGATGAAAGACTGGCCAGTTTCATTGAAAAACATCAACTATTAATGGATAGTCAGTATGGTTTTAGAACAGCTAGATCTACTGCCATGGCATTAATGGAGCTAGTAGAGCAAATAACAACTTGTACAGAGAGAAAGAAATACGCATTGGGTATATTCATTGACCTTAAAAAAGCATTCGACACAATAGATCATGAGATTCTACTTAAAAAGATGGACAGATATGGTGTCAGAGGGGTCGCACTTGAATGGCTTAAAAGCTATATTAGTAATAGACAGCAATTTGTTCAAATAGGCCAGAACAAATCAAGGTGCTTAAATATTAGCTGTGGTGTCCCACAGAGGTCAGTGTTGGGACCCACATTGTTCATATTATACATTAATGATATCTGTAAAGTGTCTGAAATATTTAAATTGGTTGTCTTTGCAGATGACACACATATTTTATGTTATGGGGATGATCTGCAGCAGCTTTTAAAGGTGGCAAAGAAGGAATTGTACAAATTAAAATGCTGGTTTGATACAAACAAGCTATCATTACATCTGAATAAAACCAAATTCATGCTATTTGGAAATCGCAAAAATAAATCCAGAACTCCATCTGGAAATTGAAAATGTCAAAATCGATAGAGTATATGAAATCAAGTTTTTGGGTGTCTTAATAGACCATAAACTCTGCTGGAAACCACACATAAAATATCTGTGCTCAAAGATTGCGAGAAGCTTGGGAATTCTGGGTAAAATGAAATACATCTTAAATCAGAAATCACTATACACTCTGTATTGCACACTCATTGTACCCTACCTGTCATATTATTGTGTTGAAGTTTGGGGAAATACATATAAAACCAACCTACAAAAGATATGCACATTGCAAAAAAGAGCTATAAGGATTGTTCATCATGCTGGTTATAGAGATCATACCAATTATTTATTTTTCAAAAGTCAAACTCTGAAATTTAAAGATTTGGTTAAATTCAAAACTGCACAATTTATGTTTAAAGTAACACAAAATAAGGTCCCTGGCAACTTACAAAAAATGTTCATGAGCAGAAATGGGAGTTATAATCTAAGAGGGAAATTGAATCTAAAACAACCTATTGTCCGTACAACGCTCAAAAGCAAGTGCATCTCAGTTTGTGGGGTATCCATTTGGAATGGCCTTGATGTAACAATAAAAACAAGTAATACTATTAAAATGTTTAAAAGCAAATATAAACAGGAATTCTTTGATAAATATAAGTTAGAGGAGCTTGAAAATAACGTGAGCTAGTATTTTTGTAATTATTTAGTTATCTTTTGCTATAGTGGATAGGTATATTATTTTTGATATTGATAGATAATTTATTGCATAATAATATGATATTGTAAGGAAGGGGCAGGACCAGATAAGCTTTGCTTCTTTCTGTCCCTTCTCGAACAAAACCATTGTTGACTTACTTCCATGTCTAGGAAGATATCTTTTATTTTATTTTATATCTTATTTTATTTGTATTTGTATTTGTATTTTATTTTTTTATGTAGTTTTGTAATTTTTTGGTTATTACAAATGTGTGTGTTTTTATGGTTGAAATGTTCGAGATAAATAAAGATCAAATCAAATAAAATCAAACTATTTCTCTTCTCCATGTCTACCCTCTTTTCTCTCCCAAAGATATGGAGGACTAACAGTAGGGAACATACTGAAATCCGTCCCAGCATCCTTTGGGAGAAAGACTCCATCCATGGTTCGCAAAATAGCCGTACGCAGATCAGCTCAGGTGAGTTAGTAACACATTGTCCTTACCGCGAATGGACAACATATGACACTGAAATATTGAAATATCAAAATATATTTAAATCTAAGCTAAAAACCTTCATGTTTTGCAGCAGTTATGATTAAACACAAACACTTCTATCAATGTATTTGATCCATAAACGATTGTCGTACTGAATGTTTATCTATTTACTTCTTATATTTGCTTTGATCTGTTTACTTCTTACATTTGCTTTTAATCATTGTAATTTTTATTTTCTTACTATGCACCTCTTGCTGTATTTTCATAATGTATGTAAAGCATTTTGAATTTCCCCTGTTGTATGAAATGTGCTATAATAAACTTGGCTTGCCTTGTGTGTGCTTGCTCTGTCTGTGTGAGTAACAGCATGTTTCTTGTCACTACTGCAGGTGCTGTACAACAACAAAGGGTACCACAGCATGCCAACCTATCTGAACGTCCTCAACAACGCCATCCTCCGCGCCAACCTTCCCTCGGGCAAGGGCAACCCTGCTGCCTACGGTAACAGATACTGTCAACACACATTATCCTATCCCAGCGGAGGCTGGTGGAGGCAGAAATAAGAGGACACGTGTTTGATATCAATCCTCACTCCATTCCATGCATTACAATGAGCCTGTCCTCCGATGTCTACCTCCACCAGCCTCCCCTGTGTATACTGTATACTCTGAGGGATGTGGACATACTGTATACTCATGAGGGATGTTCACTTGTGATTTCATTCACATAAAATAAGATGTTCCTTCGATTATGGTGACACTGTGAATATATTACCGCCCCCATCTAACCCCTCTGTCTCGTGTGATTGGCTACGCAGGAATCACGTTGACCAACCACCCCATGAATAGAACCAGTGCCAGCCTTTCTCTGGACTACTTGTAAGTGTCTCGTGTTTTGTGTTTGTGTACCAAACCACGGGTTTCTGAACAGCAACTTTTTCCTCCTGAGCCTCACTGCTCTCTGCTTGTCTTTGTACCCCCTCCTCCCCCTCAGGCTTCAGGGCACTGACGTGGTGATAGCCATCTTCATCATCGTGGCCATGTCCTTCGTACCGGCCAGCTTTGTTGTCTTCCTGGTGGCAGAGAAGTCCACCAAGGCCAAGCACCTGCAGTTTGTCAGTGGCTGTGACCCTGTCATCTACTGGCTGGCCAACTATATCTGGGACATGGTGAGAGGGACCAGAGAGAGGGCTGGATGTGTTCTGCGTCTGTCTGTCTGTCTGTGTCTGTCTGTTTGTCTCTGTCTCTCTCTGTCAGTCAGTCTGTCTGTCTGTCTCTGTCTCTCTCTGTCAGTCTGTCTCTGTCTCTCTCTGTCAGTCAGTCTGTCTGTCTGTCTCTCTCTGTCAGTCAGTCTGTCTGTCCGTCCCTCTCTCTCTTTCTCTGTCTTTGTCTGTCTGTCTGTCTGTCTCTGTCTCTCTCTGTCAGTCAGTCTGTCTGTCTGTCTGCCTGTCTCTGTTTCTCTCTGTCAGTCAGTCAGTCTGTCTGTCTCTGTCAGTCTGTCTGTCTGTCTGTCTGTCTGTCCGTCCCTCTCTCTCTTTCTCTGTCTGTCTGTCTGTCTGTCTCTCTCTCTCTCTCTCTCTCTAACTGTTTCTCTGGCTGTGTGTGTGTGTGTTTACCTGGCCGTGACTGTCCTCTCTCTCTCTCTCTCTCTCTCTCTCTCTCTCTCTCTCTCTCTCTCTCTCTCTCTCTCTCTCTCTCTCTCTCTAACTGTTTCTCTGGCTGTGTGTGTGTGTTTACCTGGCCGTGACTGTCCTCTCTCTCTTTCCCTCCTAGCTGAACTACCTGGTGCCGGCCACGTGCTGCGTCCTTATCCTGTTTGTGTTCGACCTTCCTGCCTACACGTCCCCGACCAACTTCCCTGCGGTCCTCTCTCTCTTCCTGCTCTATGGGTGAGTGTGTACACTGCGCTGTTTACCGTACGGCCGGTGGAGGTAGACATCAGAGGGCGGATTCGGTATGCATAAGAGACGCGAGACGAAGGACGAAGAGTGAGTCACGGCGTGACCAAAAAGACATCGCAGGGGTGATTTTTTCCCTCTTCTACTCCAGAATGTTGCGCATCAGAGGAGGCCGGCGGAGGTGGAAATCAGAGGACATGGGGGGGGGCTCGTTGTAATTCACACGACGGAATGAGGAACGGTATCAAACACACGGAACAGAAAGAGGAACGATGTCGATCAAAAAACCCACATTCCTTATTCCGTTCCGTGTATTACAACGAGCCCGTCCTCTACCTCCACCTGCCTCCCCCCCACCCCCCACCCCCCTGCGTAAGACATCATCATCAGCACTTCTCTCCTCCTAGAGGCCCACTCATCCTTCCTCTGCTTGTTAAGTTCCTGGAGAGGTAAGACAGGCAGATCATGGGATTAAGGAGCGTATCCGTACTGCAGGATAGGATGCCCTCCCATGGCGCTCCCACTCCCGTGTCTTTATTTCTATGCTAATGAAAGACGAATAAGCTGGAAAAATAGCTTTTTCGGATTTCGGTCGGGCCCCCGGAAAGGAATGAAAAAGCGCTGTGCCCTTGATTATATTTAGGAACATCAATACATAATTCATAACTCTCTCGCAGGAAATCGAGAAATGGTAATGAATGTTTAATGAATTTAGCCTATCATGGTCCTGATCTAATAAAACTGTGATTACGGTTTAGCTCATCCTGTCTTTCTCTCTCTCTGTGTCTCTCTCTCTCTCTCTCTCTCTCTCTCTCTCTCTCTCTCTCTCTCTCCTCTCCCTCTCCCGTCAGGTGGTCTATCACACCTATCATGTACCCTGCCTCCTTCTGGTTCGAGGTGCCCAGCACTGCCTACGTGTTCCTCATTGTCATCAACCTCTTCATAGGCATCACGGCCACGGTGGCCACCTTCCTGTTACAGCTCTTTGAGCATGACAAGGTGAGCGTGTCTGTCTTACTGCACCGCTAATACGCTAGAGGCTAGATGAGTTATTATTTATTTACTTTATTTCTTTAACGGTTATTTAACCGGGAGATTCCCTGGAGATTAAAATCTCGTATTTTTCGAGGGAGACCTGGCCAATATAGCGCACCTGTACAAAGTACAAGGTTACAAAGTGGGAGAATGAAGCAGGATAAAACCAGACCAGGGACAACAGGTTATGACGCATACAGTACTAACGGGATTCGGTCTCTCTCCCAGGATCTGAAGCTGGTGAACAGCTACCTGAAGTCCTGTTTCCTCATCTTCCCCAACTACAACCTGGGTCATGGGCTGATGGAAATGGCCTATAATGAGTACATCAATGAGTACTATGCAAAGATAGGTATGTTTTGATTTAAAAATATATATATATACTGTATCTATTTCGAGTACAGTTTGAATGGCTTCCCCTATTATATTTAATGGACTCAACCTTTTCCATGGCTCTCTCAGGTCAGTTTGACAAGATGAAGTCTCCATTTGAGTGGGACATTGTGACCAGAGGACTGGTCGCCATGACAATCGAGGGCTTCGTAGGCTTCCTCATAACCATCCTGTGCCAGTACAACTTCCTCAGGAGACCTCAGTGAGTGTGTGTGTGTGTGTGTGTGTGTGTGTGTGTGTGTGTGTGTGTGTGTGTGTGTGTGTGTGTGTGTGTGTGTGTGGGTGCGTGCATGAGTGTGTGAATGCGTGTGTGAATGCGTGTGTGTGTGTGTGTGTGTGACACCAATAAAATCTCTGCAGTGCTCTAGTTCTCTGCAGCCCCTGAGTCTGTTTGTGTGTGTATGGGTGTGTGTATGTGTCTGTGTCTGTGTCTGTGTCTGTGTGTGTGTGCGTCTGTGTGTGTGTGTGTGTGTGTGTGTGTGCAGGAGAGTGCCGGTGAGCAGCCAGCCCATTGAGGATGACGACGTAGATGTGGCCTGTGAGAGAAGGAGAGTCCTGAGAGGAGACGCTGACAACGACATGCTGAAGATCGACAACCTCACCAAGGTCAGACAGACCGACAGACAGACAGACAGACAGACAGACTGACAGACACATCCCTCTGTGCTTTATTTAGCCCTATAGGACCAAAAATAGACCAGCGGCGGTTTTCATCAATATACACCACTAGGCAGTCGAGGGAGTCAATCGATTTTTCACTAGATGCTGAGGTCTGCACTCCTTATCTTTCGGTCTAAGGTTTACAAATCCAGGAAGATGGGGCGGATCCTGGCGGTGGACCGGCTGTGTTTGGGCGTGCGCCCCGGGGAGTGCTTTGGCCTCCTGGGGGTGAACGGAGCAGGGAAGACCACCACCTTCAAGACGCTGACCGGAGACGAGAGCACCACAGGGGGAGAAGCTTTCATAGGGGGACACAGGTACCCACACACAGACCCACGTGGATCACTTAGCACAATGCTAATGCTAATACAGATCTCAATGACCTATGCCTGGGGGGGGGGTGAGGAGTGATTTGAGAGGGTACTGTCTGGAGTTGACCGTGGTACAGTTAGACAGTGAGGCTCTCTCTCCCTCTGGTGGTTGGGTAGTATCCTGAGGGAGCTGTTGCGTGTGCAGCAGAGCATCGGCTACTGCCCCCAGTTTGACGCGCTGTTCGAGGACCTGACCGCCAGGGAGCACCTGGAGCTGTACACCCGCCTCAGGGGCATCCCCTGGAAGGACGAGGAGAGGGTACGTCTGTCACACACACACACACACACACACACACACACACACATACACACACACACAGACATACACACACACACACACACACACATACAGACATACATATACACATACACACACACACACACACACACACAGACACACACACATGCACACACACAGACACACGCACACACACACATTCATACACACACACACACACACACACACACACATAGACATACACACACACACGCACACACACTCCGGATAGAGAATATGGAGACCAGCAGTTTCGAATAAACCTTATCATTGCACTTATGGACGAATATATTTAAATTTTTGCCATTTAGCAGACACCTTTATCCATATCTTACAACAAATACATTAAGTGAATCACGTATCCATCGGTCATTGTAAAAAAAATAAAAAATGTTATTCTAAGTTCTTTCCAGTAGAGAAGCTGTGTGGATGTCTCCCCCCTCTGACTGGGTCTTGTCTTCATCAGGTGGTCCAGTGGGCCTTAGAGAAACTGGAGCTGTCTAAGTACGCCGACAAGCCTGCTGGCACCTACAGCGGGGGAAACAAACGCAAGCTGTCTACTGCCATCGCCCTGATTGGATACCCCTCTCTCATCTTCCTGGTGAGACCCTAACCCTAACCCTGATTGGATACCCCTCTCTCCTCTTCCTGGTGAGACCCTAATGCTGGTGGAGGTCTAAATCAGAGGACGGCCTCATTGTCATGCATGAGGGCCCACGTGTTTGATACCATCCCTCATTCCTGCATGACCATGAGGCTGACCCTGCCCTCCGATTTCTGCCTCCACCAGCCTCCCCTGCTGTTACTGTATATAGATATGATATTACACCCAAATGTTCTCCTCTGGATGAGACAAGACAGGAAGCAGGAAGTGACACTCATCTTCGGTTCTTTCCTTCGGTTCCGGTTGGTTCTCCAGGACGAGCCCACCACGGGTATGGACCCCAAGGGCCGCCGGTTCCTCTGGAACCTCATCCTCGACATCATCAAGACGGGACGCTCCGTGGTGCTGACGTCACACAGGTGAGACACACCCAGCCGCTCCCTTCATCAGACATGTGACACGCGCAGAGAGGGGAGGCCGGCGGAGGTAGGAATCGGAGGATGGCTCATTGTAAATACGTGGAATGGGGGGGGGGAAAGGAATGGAGTTCAACCATGTGTTTGATACCGTGCCAAAGCGCCATTCCTCCAATTTCTATCTCCACTGGCCCCTCACTGGCACTGTACTGCATGCTAATGTGTTAGCCTGTGTTTTATACAGTATCTGTACTGATAGTGTGAGTGGTTTCTGTCCTCTGTCCTCTGCAGCATGGAGGAGTGTGAGGCTCTGTGCACCAGACTGGGCATCATGGTCAATGGGAGGTTCAAGTGCCTGGGCAGCATCCAGCACCTCAAGAACAGGTCAGGAGTGCACACTCGGCGTCTGGGCCCGTCTCACACTGTAGCCTACTGTCGCTAAGCTAATGCTACCCCCAAGGCGCCATCTGGCATGCTAACCGTTCTGCATTCTCCCCCATGACTCACCCCTCTCTCTTTCCCTCTGTCTCTTTCTCTCCTTCCACTATCCTTCAACGTCAACCCTGTTTTCACATGGTTACACACACACAGCCTGTCCTAATGTTTATCCGCCTGCAACACTGGGTGTGTGTGTGTGTGTGCGTGTGCGTGTCCGTGTGCGTGTGCGTGTGCGTGTGCGTGTGTGGTTCCTCAGGTTTGGCGATGGGTACATGATCACAGTGCGCACCAAGACTAGTTCCAGTGTGAAGGAGGTGGTGAGGTTCTTCAACAGGAACTTCCCTGAGGCTGTCCTCAAGGTACCCTGTCCACGTGCTTAGAGGACAGGAATGTCTGGTCTACTGTACATAGAAACCAGGGGAGGCTGGAGGAGGCAGAAATCGGAGCACAGGCTCATTGTAATGCTTGGAATGGAATGGAACACGTGTTTGATACCATTCCTTATTCCATTCCATGCATTACCATGAGCCCGTCCTCCGATTTCTCGCTGAAATATAGGTGACATTCTTCTAATATATATATATATAGAACTGTTTCACTTTACTAAAGTAGCCAGCTCCCGTAGATGTCAGGGGCTGCATTTCCCCTGAGCTGTCAATCACACGTGTATTGTTTCCCTACATAGTTTAAAACTGAAAACACCACTGACTTTTAGAATGGACTACTGTGTTTAGTGTCTGTCATCCTGGTCACTGTCATCCTGGTCACTGTTCTCTGAACGACGCTGGCCATCTTCCCCAGGAGCGGCACCACACCAAGGTCCAGTTCCAGCTGAAGTCGGAGAGGATCTCCCTGGCCCAGGTGTTCAGTAAGATGGAGCAGGTGGTGGAGGTGCTGGGCATAGAGGACTACTCTGTCAGCCAGACCACGCTGGACAATGTAATAGCATACGCTTAGATCTGATTTATTGACACATTGTGATCTACAAGATTAGGTTTACAGCCAAAGGAAAATGGAACACGGTTGTAAATCATTTTATTCACAGCATACTGATTTGTGTTGTACCAGCCAGAATCGAGACATTTAAATCATTTTATTGTCAGGTACACACCGTACTGTGTAACCTTTTGTCGGTATTATCGGATATCTAACACCTCTCCTTTCGATTTCCCCCCACACGTCCCCCAGGTTTTTGTCAACTTTGCCAAGAAGCAAAGTGACAACTTGGAGCAGCAGGAGAGTTCTCCCTCTGGTGGCGGTCAGTCGCTTCTGCAGCGCATCATGAGCCTGCTGAGGCCCAGGCCGGCCAACACGGAGCTGAACGCCCTGGTCAGCGAGGAGCCGGAGGAGCTGGAGAGCGACGACGACGAGGGCCTCATCAGCTTTGAGGAGGAGAGGGTGAGAGGGGAGGACAAGAGGAGAGGGGGAGAGGGGAGGGGGAGAGGAGAGGGGGAGGGGAGGAAGATAAAGGAGGAAGAGAGGGGAGGACAAGAGGAGGGAGGAGAGGATAGAATGCCAAAACACTGTTGTAGGAGTAGGCTATAACCGATATTATGGCTATTATATTATTAGCGAAGGATTAGGCAATAAAACAGGGCATTAGGTCAGGGACGGAGGAAGTATATTTCGCGAGGGGGGGCTAACTAAAATGTTTTGAGGGGGATGAAGGGCCCCTCCTTCCTGCCCAGAGGAAATTCTCCATATCACCTGCTGGACAAGCAATTCTGGTGACTTTTGATGGGAGAATTAGTGTGAGTGAAGAGATCGGGTGACATGATCGGGTCTCAGGCAAATGACACAAGGCCTACAGCTGATTGACCCAATAAATATCTGCAACACTCTCATGATCAGAGCTGTTTATGAGTTGGGATTGATATACTGACAAATAGTATATCAGTATATCGATCCCAACTCATCCAATCCTGCGCTACCATCTAGCAGGAGCCTGTGACAACACACACCACCACACAAACTGGCTGCATATAGTGAGAGAGAGCAACGTAATGCGAGATGGAGAGGGAGTAAAGTCACCTGACAGGAGAATAACATAGTGGTTAAGGGCGAGTGAAAAGCGCAGAATCCAACAGCAGTCACACGATGTAACCAGTATCCTAGATGACACACATAGACTTCCCCATACTGTCACACACACCATCACAAGAACACGAGATCTGTATAAATCCACCCTAAAAAAGAAAAAAAGACACCCGCTAGACAGCCCACTTCCTATGTGTTTGCATTTGGTCCAAGCAATGTCCTTAGACCTATATAGACCTATTATGGCCATATAAGGTACATAGGTACAATACATTATACTGCATTTTAAACTACTACTACCTTCTATAATGTCATGTTGGTGTGTCTCCATGCCAGGTGCAGCTCTCCTTCAACACGGACACTCTCTGTTGAACTGTGGATGCTCAGGGATGATGTGGCTGGACAGACTAGGACAGAGAGAGAGGGAGAGAAGGAGAACATTACCCAGTCCGACCTCACGACGGCGGTCAGGAGGAGAATGTATTTGCTGCGGAGAGGGGACCCTCTCTCTCTACCTGTGGGAAATGTACTGTAAAGAGAAGTGTTATTTTAGCCTCAAGCACCTTATTGTGGGAGATGACTGAGGCTTGTGACTCAGAGCGAAGAGAGTGGAGAGAGCTTCAGTGGGACAGAGAAGAGGAGGACAAGTCAGGTGACCCCCTCACACACTTGTCACAGAGCCAGCCATGGTCCATCCACGGCTGAGGTGACAAAATGGCGGGGGTTTGTAATCATGGGCTAATCAACGGACTGCTACAGTGAGAATGCTTGCATTTTAATGAAGATGTGTTTTTCGGAATGTCTCGGTATTTATGTTGGAGAATGTATTGATAGAAGGGAACCGATGTGGTTTCAAAGAATGGACTGAAAGGCTCGATTTGATATGAATGTTGTTGCTGGTAAAGTTGGCTCCATTATGTCATCAATATAACATATCATCCCCTCTGATATGGTTTAACCTTTTCAGACGTTTGATACGGTGAGTATCAGAATCGGTCAAACGCTGTCCCTGCCAAAGTACTAGTGTTCCCTCCGAACCAGAGACGCCCCCCCCTTTCCAAAACTCGACCTGCCTTGAGAGCATGCTGTAATGAACCAAGTCAAAAACGTGTTGTGTCATACCTATACAGTATATATATATTTTTCTGTGGCAACAAGAATGATTTATTTTAGATATCGGAATGTCTATGGATCTGAAATAAATCTGTGATTTATTTCGCAATACCTGATGGTTTATAGCTAAGTGCACCTTGGAAAGTGCCATGTTTGGACATAAGTCCTGAGTCTTTGGCCTGTTATTTAGAATCACTTTACTAACGGAGTCATAAGTAGAACACTTGGTACTAGATTCCCTCTTTGTAGAGAATGTACATGGAATGTGTATTATGCTATGCTGGTGGTGCCTCCCTAATCTCAAGCCTACTCATACTGACACTGTATATTTTTTGGTCTCTCAACAGCACTTTCTACTGAATGCTTTCTTTTCTAATTTTACAAATCATAATTATTTGGCTTATCAAGAAGATCCTATTTAGGACACCATCTAGTAACGCTAATCACTTTACACGTTGAAGGTATTCAACAATCATTTACAGTAACCGAAAACGGTCAGAATAACTGAATTTGAACAACTCTCATTTAATGGTTCTGGTCACATACAGGTTGTACAAGAAGAACTTGACTGCACCATCACTGTGAGACACAAGGGAACGCTCAGATCATTATTGTGTTTAAACTTGAGATCCATCCATTGTATGGTTTTGCAAGATGTTTTGATGAAAGCTCTTGGAATAATTTTGAGCACTTTAAAAAAATAAAAAAATACCCACAACACTTTATTGAAGGGAAACATTGATGTATCTTCCTGAATATGTATGTATGTTGGCATGTGATTTGAAGTGGATATTTTCATTGGGTGTTTGTTTTTGTGATAATCCAGTTGTGAACGCTTTTTATTGTTCTCCAAATGCTTTTTAAGTTATTTCATGGACTAATGAAACTCACCTGATTTAAAACACATTTCAGTGTTGTTGTTTTTTTTAAATGTGGGACATACTTGTTTGCTCATTTTCCTTGACTGTGGTGGGGTTGTGAATCCTTTTGTTATTAAACAAGGTCAAATAGCTGTTGTTAATGGTTTTTCTCAGAATGTAAAGGAGGAGGTAATTATTTTGCTGATGTTTGGGGCAACATTATTCGTTTTCATTCAAACTAGTATGTAAATGAGAAAGTGAGTCTTCTTTTAAAATGTGTTTGGCTTGGTATTCTGAATCTGAAAAGCTGAGACTGGAAGCTGAACACTCAGACTAAATCATGACCGTAATGCTCTACTTCAGAGTTCTGTGAATCTTGACCTCAACAGAACAGTCATTGTGATTTGTCCCATGTTGGCTGCTGATCACCACGGTCTACCACACCTTTCCACCAAGCCTTGGGACGAAACAACAAGGTTTAAAAACATCAACTGTTTTGGGACTGAACAGAAACTGTTTCCTGTGCAAAGCTTGAGGTGAATATAAAAAGAATAGGGGATTCTCCCAGTTTCAGCACAGAGCAGACATTTCTACATAAAGCTATGTTGGACAAAAGGGGTAACAACACCAGCATATAATGAGGGTTAGGTGCAATTTAAAATAGGTGCAAGCATATGATATGAAAATACAAATCCTCCACAGATCTAGTAATTACTTAGCGTTGCTGTAAAGCAAAATGCTTTGGAATTTATCCAGTATATGTGTGTGCATATGAATATAAATCTATATTTATATTTTATGAATATGTATGTCAACGTTTTCTGTTGTGAAATACAATATCTGTTCCAATTTGTTCTCATTTTGATTTAACATTTGGGCTTGTTTCTAATTAAACTGTTGTTTCTGTACAATGTGCTTGACATTGGGTGATCTGGATTTCTTTTAGTGGAAAAAAAGACAAACAAATCAGTTGGGTTTGTTGGTTTTTGTGGTGAATCAAATGACAGTATTCTAACTAGGCCTAGGCCTCTTAAATACAGGACCAAAATGTTATCTTTTACCAGACACACTTTTAGTACATAATTGAACAATAATGATTCTTTAGTCATTGATCTACAGCTACATAAATAGACAAGGAGAGAGGTTTTAAAAAGACATTTATTTTTGAGGTAAAATATTAAAATACAGTTTAAAATCATGTTTCAAGTTTTTACACAGTGATCTGGGTAACAACATGAGTGACTGCGTCACAGATTTCATGTCCATTAAAAAGAGAATTATTTCATTATGTTGACAGTAGTCCATAAATATGTAGCATTTGTATGGTTTAGTGTGAGTGAATTAAAAGAAACATTCATGCACTATTGTTGCACGCAGCATTAATGTGATATGGATGAGACAACTGATAATTTCTCTCTCTTTATACATTTTCACTGATCATCTGCGTCATCGAAGGCCACCCCAGTTGCTGCACGCTTTCTGAAAAAGGATGAAAGGAGGGACACAGGGTTTTCAGCAAGTGTGCACACAGACACATGCCAGTGTACTAAACAAGACGTAGGTTCGGTGAGCTGTGCGGTACCTCTTCGTTCCTGGGTTGATGATAGAATCTCCCGGGAGACGCTTCTTCACTGTTACAGATGGGCCATTTTGTTGTTGCCTCCTTGGCTCAAATTCTGAAAGAGCATGTCCTTAGAACACATATACAACAAAACATATCAATGTCAAAAGAGAGTTCTGATCACACATCACCTGTATTCCGTCTTTGCTGACTCTTCCCAGGACTCAGTGACGCCGGGCCAACTGGACAGAAACACAGCAGAGAACTCAGCTTAGTAACAGGTTGTCGTACATGCAAGGTAAGTGATGAGATTGCAAAACTGTCTCAAATCCCTATACCTGCACTGTCTAATTGAGTCAGGCTGTCTGCCATTCTAAAGAGTAGCTCTCTCAGCTCCTCTGTGGTCTCTGGCTCTCTCAGTCTGGAGAGAACCACATTCAGGTCCCCTGGACTGCTCCCCACATGGAGTGTTGCACTGGTGTCCTGCACCGCTACAGATGCACTCCCACTCCTACACGCTGATCTACAGTAAGAGAACACAGGGGTGGGGGGGAGAACAAGGAATTAAGTGAGTGTCAAAATGAATGACATGGGTATAAATGGGAAAAGAGAATGGATTTCATCCCAATTCATTTAAGTATCTCAAAGAGTGCACAACAAGGTTATAGTTGAATTATAGCTGCACATGGGAAAGCTTACTTGATTTTTAAAATATAATCCCCGGTTGACTTTAAGGCAAACTTCTGTCTCTGAAAATAAAACAGGCCAATTTGTTACCAAATAAAGTAAGCAATGCATTATTGTATATGACTTCTAGGAATTGAAATCCATGGCATTACACATCACGTTTTTAATCACGAACAGGTGTGGTGCAATGAGAGAACTTTATACTAATTAATTATTAATTATTAGAACTTACAAACTGGTTCAATGTCTCCTCAGTGAAACCTGTGCTCCACACATCAGAGGCATTTGTCAAGCTGTGGCAGAAAAACACAAAATATTAATTATGTTAATGCAGGAATTCTTCCTAACCACTAGAGGTCGCTTATGTTGTTTTGTCCTGTTCAAGTTCCTGTGTTGTGGTTTTGCTGTACAACGCATCGGTTGTAACGCGTTGTACAACAATACTCTATGTTAGAAACACTGATTGTAGTTTGAGTATGAGAAGCACTCTGCATGTTGACACTGCGGTTTCTTCTTTTGATGTAAATCAGAGAGCTGATAACATTCCGCTGACATGAACTCATCTCTGTTGAAGTGGATCAACCAAACTCACCCAATATTGAATATTCCAGAAATGTTACGCGTGTAACATACGAACTGGACCTGTTTATCTAGAAAGGTGCAGTAGGACGTTTCCTTATCCATATTATTGTTTGTGCAGGTGATTTCTGACGACGCAGATTTCAATCGCTGAATCTATTGCCTCCTCAGAGAGGAACACAGAACTATCCAATCAAAGACCAGTGAGGTTAAAGATACAGTCAGTGGGAAAAAAACTGACTGTATCTTTAACAAAAATGCAAACAACAAACAAACAAACAAAAACAACAACAAGAGTGGCCAAAGCAGATTTGTTTACCAAACTATTTATATTGGCATTCACTGTAATGAAAAACATTTCTGGGAGAACATTTTTGCAACGTTGCGATGCTGAATGAGGTCCCATGTTAGTGACGTACACAGATTGCGGAAGTGAGCGAGTGTGCTAATCTGACAGCTGTTTCTGGCTGCTTCGCGTGTACGTTTAGGACTTTCTCCCCTCAATTGATGTATTTCATTTGTTTATTATTTATCAGCTTATCGTATTAGTATGGAATGTGCTTTATATTGATGTTGAAATGCGATAGCTTGTTCTGAGGAGCTACATATCCGTAAAGCTAATTTAGCTAGCGAGTTGAGCAGTAACGTGTAAATGTTGCTGTTGTTGTTGTTGTTGTTGTTGTTGTTGTTGTTGTTGTTGTTGTTGCTGCTGCTTCCAAAACAATCCTACTGCTACCTGCTAAATTACTGATTATATGATTCATTATTTATTGACTATATTTCTTATTGATGTCTATTTATTGACTATGTGTGCAGTAATTATTGCGTTATGTAAAAATACTCAATGATGGACTGCGGTCCACAGCACAATTCTTTGCATACCTATTGATATTGATATTGATTTGATTTCAGTCTTGATACAGTGTCGTGGCACAGTATGCAGAATATCTGGCGATGGCTTGGAAGTCAAGGACTCGCAGTCTACAGGTGTTCGACACGGAGTTGAGTGCTGACACCGTGGAGTGGTGCCCGATCCCACAATGGTACAACATACTGGCCTGTGGGACATACCAACTTCAGAAAGGTCCAAATGCGGTGAGTTCATGGACAAGACCGTACGATCCAAACTAACTTATCTCACTGTAGGCCTATAGGGTGTTCACACATATCATTATGCTTGCTTTTCTTTTTATGTCCAATACACACAGAATTTTGCATGAGTTGCGCTTTGAGTTGCATTTCATGTACGAAAGGCGCTATATAAATAAAGCTTTACTTACTTACTTACCGTACTTACATGAGAAAAACAATGGTCTAAACTCCATGGTTCTATCATGTATGGTTCAAAAGTTATCAAGGTTTAGGCCTACCTCTTTACATATACATGTGAATTACTGGAATTTAGGTATCAGAATGTTATCGTCATACAAGCAACATATAACATATTCAGGCTGTGTTATTCAGTTTTGTAAGGCGACATGATCTACTATGAGGCAGTGAAAATACTCCATCCTGTGCATTTGACATTGTGGCGGGTGGTGCACATTTTCTCCATTCATGTGTAATTCTAAGGTTCCGGAGGAGGCTGCAACTCGGATCGGCCGAATGTATCTGTTTCAGTTTCGACAAGAAGGGCCTATGTGTCCACCCCTAAAAGAGCTGCAGCGGATTGACACCCCAGCAATATTGGATTTAAAATGGTAAGAGGCACAACAGCCACAAGTTACAACTTGGGGTTCAGATTGTTCATCCGATGGCTTGGTTGATTCCTGAGCCGTTTCCTTTTTGGCCGAATATTGTCTGGTCATTTTCAGGTGTCATGTGCCAGTGTCAGAGAAGCCGCTGTTGGGCATGGCGACGGCCAGTGGGGAGCTACAACTGCACAAACTCACAGACAGTCCGGTGAGAGATATACAGAAGCTGTCTCATTGTAGCTCTCACACGCAGGCACTGCTCAATATACTGTATGAAACACTCTCTGGTTGTGATTCCCACCATCTTGAAGACTATTTGGCCCCTGCTCTTATGGATCTGTCTCTCCAGTAGGAAGGAAGCTGTGGCCTGAAGCCTCTGACCAGTTTGGAGTTGGGACCTGATAGGTTGGCTCTGTCATGTGACTGGTCTACGGGGCGGGGTGACAGGTGAGGGATGTCTTCATTTGGATTGACTGTTAGATCGGAGATTAGCGAAAGCTACAGCTAGCCCTAACCCTAACCCTAACTATTGGTGTCTTGGTTATATTGTCTGTTTGTGGACAACATTCTACCCATCTATCTGTCAAATGACGAGGAGAACCAGAGTAGAATTGAATAAGTTAGACACCGAACCTTTGATTGATGCGATCATCTGAGGAGCTCACCGTGTGTCGTCGTCTGTGTCTACAGTAGTGACGTGCGCGTGGTGTCCAGCGACTCTGCAGGCTGTGTCAACGTCCTGTCTCTGGGGGAAGCCAGTCTGACAGCCGTCTCACAGTGGAAGGCACATGACTTTGAGGCGTGG
This sequence comes from Nansenia antarctica, assembly GCF_963989245.1. Lineage (NCBI taxonomy): Eukaryota > Metazoa > Chordata > Actinopteri > Argentiniformes > Microstomatidae > Nansenia > Nansenia antarctica. Next base: position 25,184,342 of record NC_137690.1, read on the forward strand.
ATCTCAGCGTTTTCTTATTGGGATACTCAGCTTGTCTATTCCGGTAACACTCCCAAAAAAACAAGTCTTAATATAGACTGCTTATTCCCCCTCCTCTCAAGACACTCACTGTGTCGCACACATCTTATTTTCTGTCCGTGTCTTCTCGCCTTGATGTTTGTCTGTTTTATGATTTGTGTTCACTTGACCTCTCAGGGCTATCATGCATGTTGATCAGAGGGATCCTCACATTTGAGTCTTGTGACCATTTGCGTCTTTGTCATCCTCCATGGCGAGCTGGCGTCCTCATGTTTACTGTCTGCATGCTTGCAGATTCTTTTCCACATTACCAACGTGTGTGTGTCTGTGTTGTCATGTGAACGGGATGTACCAGGCGGTGACGACTGCAAACTTAAGGGCTGGGATCTGAGGATGGGTTCCTCTTCCCCCACTTTCACCAGCAAGAGGTGAGAGATGCCAATATAGACACACTTAGTGGGCAAAGTAAGTAGGTGCTCCAGAAATATGTCTTAAAGGAACATATTTTGTTTGTTTTCTCTTTCTAAGGCATTCAATGGGAGTGTGCAGCATACACAGTAGCCCACATCGGGAGCACATCCTCGCCACAGGCAGGTAAAAGACTTTCTGAAATTAATGATATCTATTGTATAAATGATAGCTTATATCGTAATGTTAACTTTGTGTTCATCAAACATCCCTCTACATTGACTTTGTCTCAAACCACGAGGTCCTAAGACGAACAAGAAAACGTTCTGTGTGAACTCTCTCCTCTAGTTACGATGAGCAAGTGTTGTTGTGGGACGGCAGGAGCATGCGCCAGCCTCTCAGCGAGAGTGCTCTGGGTGGTGGAGTATGGAGACTGAAGTGGCATCCTACCAATGAGCACCTGCTGTTGGCAGCCTGCATGCATAATGACTTCCACATTCTGCACTGTCAGCAAGCCCTAGGTGAGTCTGAGGGAGATATCTTCATGGACACTCAGTCCTGTTGCTACATCTGTCTGATTTATCTTTCTAACATAGAACCAGTCTGTTTAATGTTGTTCCTCACCATAAGCGCTGTCGGAGCAAGTCATGTCAAAACTACTACTTATATTGCTATTTTCATATCCACCTCTAGAGGGCAGTGGAGGAGCATGCCCTGTCCTGGCTTCCTACATCCTACACAACTCCCTGGCCTATGGAGCTGACTGGTCGCGTGTGTCTCTGGATGGGCCTCCACCCGGATCCCCTGTGGAGACAGCAGAGCCAATTGAGTGCCACACAGGGAGTGGAGGACACTTAAGGATCCAGTATGAATCTCCCACGGCCAGCTTCGACACCTCGTTGGAGGACGACACGGGACGATACATCCCTGAGATATGTCCCCCAGCTGCAGCAGCTCCACCTCCCAACCCTGCAGCGGACAGTCCCTCCATGTCCTGCCTACTGGCTAGCTGCTCCTTCTACGACCACATGATGCACGTGTGGCGCTGGGACTGGACGCCTGAGGAGGCCAGCGTAGCAGAGGACCTGGGAGGGAAAGGGGCGATGGGAAAGGGAGATGGCTGGACGCCTGAGGAGGCCAGCGTAGCAGAGGACCTGGGAGGGAAAGGGGTGATGGGAAAGGGAGATGGTGGACAGGCAGCAGCATCAGCAAAGACGGTACAGTAGAGGTTTGGAGATGTATAAGACCTGTTTGATGAAGCCCATGATTTCTCATCCCTTAAAGCAATGTATTGAGACAACTTGTGGACTCTACTAGCCTCACTTGTTTGAATGTTCAAACAGAAAACAACCAGCAATTCTTACATATCTGAAACAAAAGGCTTTATAGTAATTTGTGAATGTGATGTTGCTAAATGCTCCTTTCTTTAAACATAATGGCAACCCTGTCTGTACTGTCTACATGCTGCAGCCATTTGGCCTACCCGTATAGTGAACCTTCCTTGTGTAAATGACATTTCACATCTCCAGATATCTAAAATCCTCATTGTCTCAGATACTATATTCTGTTTCTCAATGTTCTGTTGAATGGTAGATAGTCTATGCTATGGGTCAAGCAACATATCCAATCTTGCTTGTGTGTCTATAAAGATCATGGACTCATCAATATTGTGTTGAAAAATATTTTCAGAAGAATATTATAAACTCCACATTGTTCTTGTCTTGCTAGACCCCTTCACTTTTTCCACATTCTGTTGTGTTATACGCTCAATTTAAAATGGATTAAATTAAATTAATTAGCCATCAATCCACATACAATACCCCAGAATGGTAAAGCAAAAACAAGTTTTAAGAAATGTCAGTAAATGTATAAAATTGAAATACAGAAATACCTCATGTACATGTAGTAAGTATTCAGAACCTTTGCTACACTCTTAAAATTGGCTAAAACAAAAAATGTCATCAACAAATCACTTAGTTGAATTGAGTTCATCTTATTGCAGGGATAATAGTTCATAATATTACTTAATAATATGATGTTTTAATATAAACATAATATTAATATCTTAGTTTTTGCATAGGAATCAATTACACACTGTGTAGGCTAGATTAGGATGTTACTAGCAACTCAGCAAATTTCATAATTTTTAACTTTTTAATTAAATTGAGTCTATAGCACAACGAAATGTGGAAAAAGTGAAGGGGTCTGAATACTTTCCGAAGGCACTGTATGCATCATAGTTTGAGCAATAAATCCCTGTCGTTGATAGAAAATAAGTCTGGATCTCCTTACTTCTCCAACATTGCTACAATGTGAATATACTGAGTTAGCTACTGCACAACTACATAAGTCTGTGGTAATGTGTGATCTGTGGGAAATAGTAAAACATTACAATCAGTTTCTGTATTTTATTGGAATTCCACAACAACAGTACTTACGCTGCATAAAGCAGCATTACAATATACCAGTCCCACAACTCATGATTATCCCAGCCATCTCACTAGATGATGGGCAGCTCCTGATGTTGACCCCAACAGTAACACAAAGTCAATGGTCCGTCACTGTTACAGTTCCAGGTAGATGAGATCGGAGGGTCCGCTTAACGCACATAGTTCTTGGGGTAGAGCTGGAACAACTTTCCTTCCTGTTTGGGTTCAAATCCATATTTCTCCAGCTGTTCCTTATCAAAAGTGCCGTCTTCAAAGTCTTTCTTAATCTGTGGGGCGACAGCCTCGGAGAACAGACCCCCAGGGGTGAGAACGGGCTCTGTGGCCTCCGGGGTACGGTAAGATACGTAGGCTTTGAGTTTGAATCCCTGCATGTTAGGCACCACAAACTGGGGAATCATTGCTTGTACTGGAATAAATTTCCTACTGGAAGTCAACATCCCTGTTGGCCTTGCCCCTCGGCCTCTGTAGTTAGTCCTGCAGCCACGCTTGCTGGTGAATTCAGCCATGCGATCGGCTCCTCTCACAAGGCCCCTTGCAAGCGCTGACAACACTCCCATTGCATCGAAGAGTTGAACAAACCTGCATGAAATAAACAAAATGGGTGATTTAGAAACCAGTTGGCAGTTGGGTAACAAAAGACAACTTTGCTGGATTGGACTACCTTCACTTCAAGTTATTGTGACTGTGTGTGGGGTAATTGGGTCTAGTGGATAGTGAGTTGGACTGGTGATCAGAAGGTTGTGAGTTCAAAATCCCGCTTGAAACACCACCTCGTGTGCCCTTGAGTAAGGCACTTAGCCCTCAGTTACTCCAGGGGGAATGTCCCTGTAATCTGTTGTTTTGGATTAAAAGCATGGCTGAATGGCACATTCTACATTCTCAAATTTCACAACTAGCTATAGGCTTACACATTCCTTTCCTTCATGTGTAATGTTGTGAAATAGCTTCACTGTTGAAAGCAAATAGCTTGCCACCAAAGCTTCATATCCTCCTGATTCTAAACCAATGAGCTTATTGGTAACATGTAGCCTACTCATTCATCTTTATCTAACATCACACCCTATATATTAGGACAAGTTAGGATACGTCAGAAGCAGTGTACATATGAGTTAGTAAAACGTATTTCGTCATTTACTGTCTTTAAAGTATATTAGGAAGAAATATCTCCTGCATATCTGGACATTACACATCTTTGACAGTTCTCTCAACATGCAGACATTGTGCCATGCTAACTAGCTAACTAGCTAGCAAAACATCCACGGGCCGACAGACAATCTCAGTCAACACATGACTGCAATATTATCGATTAAGATGATGAACATTAAGTACGAATCATGAAAATCACGAGATGACAACGAATGAACTTATTCTCTTCACCGATAACATGAGAAAACCCAACCACTCACCTTGACAACAGCTAACAGGGACCCGGCAGCTGCAGAACAACGGGACTTCCGAGTAAAACCGTCGGTGATTGGTCTAAGGGAGTCAGTGGCAGCCAATCGGAGTCGCAGATACTGGTGGTGACTTCAGCGATTGACGGAGACAAGCATGTGTACACAAAACTTTGACAGAGGGTGTCCGGACTGACTGGGTTAGTACGAGCCAGTAAGTATGGAATTATATGTGTTCATCTGACAGTAAAAGTTAAACCTGCATAACAATTCATTAATAACGCGATTGATAATTGATCCACCCCCAAAGAGCGCATTGGGCACTGGCTTGTGTTTCCAGGCAGGTCTGTATGGTAGTGGGACACCCAGCAGTATTATTCAGAGCACTGGGGGGCATTGTTGTCTGACTCACATGACACTGACAGCTATTACATTTCGCCTACCAGCACCCGTTTGAGCTCTATCTTGATTCATTGCAATACAGTTTATTTCTAAAGTCATTTTAACATTTTAAAAACATATTGTGATATTCACTGGTCCACTTGTAGACACAAGACAAGACAAGAGTGAACTCTCCAGCCTGTGTATAGTAATATGTTACATGAGATTGTTTACTAACCGGGCGGGGGGGAAAAGTCCAACACAGTCAGGATGATAAACAGCCACAACTAACCTCCTTGTGCATGCATTTGTCTAACGAACTGATTAGTTCTATTTTGACTCAGATAAACTAGTCGACTTTGGCCTGTCTCCATAACAATCGCACCCTGTTTGAACGGGCTTGTGCGTCCAAGACTACAACTCTCTCCTGGTGTGTGTGTGTGGGCGAGTTCATTTCAGTATGCAGAGTGCAGAGGGTGTTAGGTTACAGTCTGTCTACTTTGAATCTGTGACCCCAATTTCTCTCTGTTGTCAGGTGAAGTTTTGCCTCAAGTTGTTTGTGTTTTGTCCCTAAATAGTGTATCTCTTTCCATTATCAGAATAACTGTGTGGAATTCGTTTGTTTCTGTCATGTTCTCTGTACTGTCACTGTTACATAAACCACAGTCTCCTGCATAATGTAATAATATCTAGAAATTCTGCTTTTTGGTTTTGATGAACACATTCTGCACCTGTCTTTGCTAGGGATGGATGAGGATGTGGACAGCTGCAGCATATACCCGGTATGGTCCTTCCCATACAAGGATTTACATATTCAATCATCTGTCTATTCTGTGTTCTGAGTCCTCAATTATAGTTACCGTAAATACTTATTCCTACAGTATAATGGCCACTAACTATGTTTTCACATTCACCTCTCAAAATACTGTTCTATCTAGTTCTCTTTTCCATTCACTCAGTGTGTTTTATGTCCTTGTTGTTCTAGAGCCTGGTGCCGGCGATTGGCAATGAGATCAAGGCGAGAATGCAACAGTTACTGGAGGACAGAACAGAAGCTACTCTGGTATCCAAACACCCTTCTCCCTGGCATTGCCTGTGTGAACAGTGCTACTGTGCTTCTTTTGAGCTCGCCATACTAGCGGTCTCCATAGCTACAACTAGGGATGTCCCGATCCGATATTGATATCGCATATCGCTGCGATATCGGTCCTGAATGCTGGATCGCAGATCGCACAGGAAAAAAAATAGGCAGCGATCTGGGGCTCGCGATCCGGCGTGTAGCTCTGTGTGTAATGAGTCTGACAATGTCATGATGCCAGCTGGTGAAATCATAAACCATTTGCTTAAGTAATTTTTCGGTTATTTACATATTCTGAAACTACAGATTGTAAGCTTTCAAATGATGCGTCATACATTGAAATCGGAAAAAAAAAAATCAAGACGACATGAGTATTTGAATGTTGGTGCATTCAGAATGCGACAGGAGAAAAGTGACTCTGATCAAACAACAACAACAAACGCTGCTAACGGCTAACAGTGGAACATCGCTAGGAACGTATAACTGCGTTTTTATATCATCACAACATACTGAGAGAACATGGACACGGTAAAAACACATACCTACACAGTGGCGCTGGCAGGATTCGATTTCATAGTACGCACAGAAACGTAAAAAACATTGCAGAAATAGCGCAGACTAGCCTACAATATAGGGATGTAGCAAGCTACATGGTGGCCAACAGAGGTATCGACAGACACTCCCACATTTTCCCACCTGTTTCAAGCAACGATTATTTAGATCACCTCTCAAAAGAAGAAAAACTAAGATATGTGAACAAACTACACATTTTGGACACTTGCGATCCATATAGAGCACCCGCCACAGTATTTCAATCACTAAAAACAGCGAAGTCGCTGCCAGAGCTGCAGTTCGGTGATGTTTACATATCTTGTGGAGAATCATTCCCCTCACACTGCCGCCAGTACTGTACTCTGATGCGCACCTTCCCACTGACATTCCCAGCGCCGTCGGCAAACAACAAACGAACGGGTTGAGTGATTGGCTGAACGCAGTGGCGGGCGGTGCATTTCACACCTAGGCCTTCAGTGATGTCCGACACAGTCCTACCTGAATTATTCTACCTCTTAATACCATCATTATGACGCCATGGCTCTAGAAACTAGACAGAAGCACAGTATAACCGGGCGTTGCATCACCTTAACATAATCAGACAAGTACAACAGAGTTATTTCCGAAGCATTTTTAATCAATAAATCCGCATTTACAATGAAGAGTGTGATCTTTAAGATCGCTTCGCTTGGATACTGTCAAAACTTTTAAATAAAAGGCACTTTTATCGTCAAGAAACGTGACAAAACAATTCAACAAGTCTCCTTGAGTACTTTTACTGCACAGCTGATTCACGTGCGCCACCCACGTAATCTCCACATCTCTTGCAACCTGCAACAGACGCATCAAACATTTATTTTATAAGCCTATATTTGTCATTTTAATTACCTATATATTAATTCGTTAATATTGAAACGAAAATAAAATGAATTTTAATTACCTATATATTAATTCGTTAATATTGAAACGAAAATAAAATGAAATAACGAAATAAAATGACAAAAATATATACAAATAAAATAAAAAATAAAATGCTTTGTACTCACCAAAACAACTTCATTTGAAAACAAAATCCATCCTCCTTTCTTTCCTCAGGAATACTTCAATTACTCTGTTGTAGAGTTTATCTGTACGCTTCAGCTCCATCAATAAGTGCTTTTCAATTGACATGGAAGCTAATGCTGAAAGCCGAGTCTGTCCAGTAGCATTTCTGGCATACGTTTTAATTCGCTTTAAGGCCGAGAATGACCGCTCGACCGAAGCAGTGGACACAGGGATGGTCACTGCCACACATGCCAAACTGTAAAGCTGCCCCATGGTCTCACTCAGATTTTTCTGCTTAAGGAAATGAAGGAGATCAGTCGGACTTTTCCCTTCATTGCACCGTTGCTTGTAAGTGCCCAGCCGTGCTTTGGTGTCTCGTTGCTCCCTTGGATAGACAACTCAAGTTTGCAAAACCAGTGTGGCTCCAAACACCAGATCGATCTGTTGCAAATAGCAGGCATTGCCAGCAGTACAATTTGCAGTGCCTTTCGGAGCCTGTGAGCCAGGGGTACCGCTCGTAGTTAGCGATCTGAAAGTGCCGGACAAACCCTTTTCCCCGCTGAGATAGGCTCGCTAGCGTCGGGGTTGGCCGTTCTCTGATAATGTCTATCTTTTCCTGGAAAGTTCTTCTAGAAAATGGCGTTGTTTTAAGATCTGCCACCACATCTGCCTCTTCTCCCCCTTCAGCCATTGTAGCTGATTGTAGACGGTATAAAGATACGCAAATTACCTTGCTACGCATCTCAATAGTGCGTATCCAATCAAAAGACGTGCTGGGTGCTGACATCAGATTGAGCCTTACAGCAGGCGCCGTTGTTGATTTTGCTCGCCTACTCTAAATCTACGTAGGTTTCCATTAGGTACGCCACAGGTGTTCTCGTCCAACGTTAAGTTACAGGTCGCATTCGCGGCACCGTTTGCTGTGCAGGCGGGCAGATTTGGGAGCCCCCTAGCAACACATTTTGATTGGATAAAAGCTCTAACATAAAGGCCAGCCCTCCAAATCTCAATTGGAGACTGGAAGCAGCGCAACCAAGAGGAAAGCTATGAAATGAAGAGAATAGACTATGGGGAATCATTAATACATATTTGTGGGGAAAATATATTAAAATAAAATGTATATTCTGATGATGTTTAGGCCAGCAGAGAAGGCCTTGCTGGCCCTGACGGCACACCACTGGCTGAACGCAACATGAAAGACTTTATTAGGGGGTGTTCACACTTGACTTATTTGTTAAGAAAAAAGCGTGGCCTTCAGCGCCTTTTTACATACAACCCTATGGGAAAAGGGAAAAAAATGCCGCTTTTTAAAAAGCGAGAGAAAAGCGCAGCTGCCTTTTAACTTTTCAGAAAGGCGCTGTGTGTCGTCAAGCGCCTTTCTGACACCTGATACTGGTGTTTCATAACGTGGTTCCAGTGTTAGCAGCATTCGGCAGAAATCTTCATTTTCCACAACACTGTTGCAAATATACCCAGTTCAACACAACACAAAATACATATAATTATTAAGCACGTTTATTACAGAAATTCCGGCGTACAGGATTCCGGCTGCCGGCGCCACTGTACCTACACATAACTAGATGAACACACAGTCCTTGCTTTTGAACACGTCCTAAAACGAGAGTACGTATTTAGTGATCGTTAAACTGTTGTATATTATATCGACTGGGTATTTTAAAACTTTTAAAAAACGAAAACCATAAGCCCCGCGGTGGCGCAGCGGTCTAAGCATCAGTCTCTGGTGAAAGCTGCCCACTGGGGACTGGGATCGAAACCCGGTCTCGCCAGACCCGGATATGGCCGGGGCCCACGGGGAGCAGCATATTGGACGGCCGCTCCCGAGGGTGGTATAGGCTATTTCCGGATAAGGATCCGTCGCGCAACACCGCCCCCGTCTGGTGCCGGAATAACAGTGTTGGGCTCGAGGGGCTGGTAGCTAGTCTATCGGCTCTCTCATCTGGGCTGCCGGCCACGGGGTAGGCGTGCGGCCGATCCTACGCAATAGGCGACAGGGGACACTAGGTTGGGTATAATTGGATACTAAATTGGGTGAAAAAGGGATAATAAAAAAAATAAAAATAAAGATATTGTTGTCACCCCTTCGACTCTGCAAAAAGGGTCCTATAATTGATTTGCCATTTGTAAGAGAAGATAAATAGAATAAAAACCTGAAGGCACTAAAACTAGAAATCAGACAGTAACTCTTTTTTTTCTACAATGCTGAATGCTGCTGTTTAAATTGTTTTAACCAGTTGGTCACTGTGTACTGCAGAGTACTGTTTCTGTTGCTTGAATAAAGGCTGGCAGTCTTTAATAGCCAACTGTTGTTGTGGACTATATACTGGGGAAGTATTTGTTATTATTCAGGAGTAAAACAATAAATACAAATATCGGATTGATATCGGTATCGCAGATACATGAAGCCCAGGTATCGGTATTGGTAGTGAAAAAATGGGATCGGGACATCCCTAGCTACAACCATTGAGTCGGTATTGATGTGGGTTGTTCTAGTCATGAAATGATAAGACAGACCAAGTATATGTTTGTTCTCCTCTCAGTGGACGGGTGTGCTCATCGGCGCAGCAGTAGCAGTCTCTCTCATCGGCATTGCAGTGTTTTTCATCTACAGAAGATACAAACTGGCCAGTCAGTATTGCCTGCATTCCCTCATGCTGTATATTATTCCCTCATATATTATATATACCTTATATGATTATATTGACTGTTGGTTAACTGTATGAGAAAGGATTTGGATTTAAAACATCATTTTGCATTACTGATGTACTTTCTTTTAATATCCAATATGCTATACATCTCGGTCGCACATCCCATATCCTTGTGTATACGTGTGTCTTTTTAGAGGAGCAGGCTGGTCCACAGTATCGCTTCAGGAAGAGAGACAAGGTGCTGTTCTATGGCCGAAAGATCATGAGAAAGGTCAGTCCCTCACTATGTTTATTTATTTATTTCTATGTTGTATTTTGTTGTATTTAAATGTATTATTATTGAATTGTATTGTATTATAATGTGTTATTATTGAATTGTATTGTATTATAATGTGTTATCATTGAATTGTATTGTATTATACTGTACTGTAATGTATTGATTTTGTGTGGACCCCACTAATAGTAGCCATTGGTTAATGGCTAATGGGGATCCAAATAAACAAACAAACAAACAAACTATGTTCTGTGGTCATCTTGTCTGGTGACTTGTCTTGTACAATACCATACCTGCTGAAATGACTGAAAAAAGCAACTCTCTTTTTTCATCTGTCACAGGTGCAGACCTTGTCCTCTACCGGCACCCCTACCTCTAACTCTGTGTCTCGCCAGCGAATCAGGAAGAGAACTAAAGTCCTGTCTATAGCGCGCAGGTGAGTCATGACGACACGGCATATGAACGATCTGCCTGTGTTGAACACCACGCACTAACGCTCCGAACGCCCTGTGTCCCAGGATCCTGCGCATCCGGAAGGAACCTCCCACCCTGCAGCCCAAGGAGCCTCCTCCCAACCTGCTGGAGGCTGACCTGACAGAGTTTGACGTGCAGAACTCTAACTTGCCCTCTGAGGTGCTTTACATGCTGAAGAACGTCAGGTGAGGTAACACACACACACACACACACACACACACACACACACACACACACACACACACACACACACACACACACACACACAGGAAGAGGACCCCAGGAAGAGTATTGGGATCCTAATACATCAAATCAAATCACACACACACACACACAATTGGAGTTATAATGTATCTCATCATGGTGTCCTTGCTATGTCCAGGGTGCTGGGGCACTTTGAGAAGCCTCTGTTCCTGGAGCTGTGCCGTCACATGGTGTTTGTGCAGCTGCACGAGGGGGAACCACTCTTCCATCCAGGGGACACAGACGACAGCATCTATGTGGTGCAAGATGGCCGTCTAGAGCTCTGCATCCATGAGAGTGTAAGAACATGTCTACATTTCTTTACCATTAGCAGACGCTTTTATCCAAAGCCACTTACAATTACAGATTACAGGGACAGTCCTTACTCAAGGGCACACTAGTGGTGGTGTTCCCAGGTGGGATTTGAACTCCTGACCTTCTAATCACCAGTCCAACTCACTATATCCACTAAGCCACCACAAACTAATTTACATACATACATGTATTATTAGGAAAATGATTCCCGAAGTGTTGTGTATGTATATATACAGTATATCGTTGTCAGTAATACACAGGAAGATAACGAGAGGACGTCTTTTGTGTCTTTCGTCCTACTGTAGGACGGCACAGAGGCTGTGGTGAAGGAGGTGCTACCGGGAGACAGCGTCCACAGCCTGCTCAGCATCCTGGATGTCATCACGGTAGGTTAAACCTTTTATCTCGGTTCAGAATGAGCCGTTTTTTTTTCGTAATGTCTTTCCATCCTACGCTGAGGATAATTATCTAGGTATTATTTTCCTCCTCTGCCCGTCCTGGGCGCCCCAGGGTTACCCAGCCCCCTACAAGACCGTCTCTGCTAGGGCTGCCTCCCCCTCCACCATACTGCGTCTCCCAGCAGCTGCATTTCTGTCGGTCTTTGAGAAATACCCAGAGACCCTTGTCCGTGTTATACAGGTACATTATATTCAAAGACAGACTTTTACGTTACAAGGTCAAGTACAATTTTTCTTTCTCCATACACCACCAAGGTTTGATGATGCCCCAGGCATGTGAATTAGGGATATATAAAATAAACACAGCCAGACCTCTGATACAGAATCACTGAGCATTTTGTATTTTCAGGCACACAGTCTGGCTACAGTTTGTTCTTGGTTACAGTTTGTTAATTCCTCTGTTTTTGTCCTTCCTGGTACTGTAGATCATTATGGTGCGCCTGCAGAGGGTGACCTTCCTAGCCCTTCACAACTACCTGGGCCTCACCACTGAGCTCTTCAATCCAGTACTGTACTCCCACACTATACACCTCACTCCCAGAAAATACTAGAAACACAGGTTAACATGGTATACATGACTGGAAGTCTAGACCTGATGGTTTGGTGTGTGTGTGTGTGTGTCTGTGTGTGTGTGTGTCTGTGTGTGTCTGTGTGTGTGTGTGTGTGTGTATGTGCGTGTGTGTGTGTGTGTGTGTGTGTCTGTGTGTTTCAGGAGAGCCAGGCATTCCCGCTGGTGTCCGTGGCCAGTGCGATTGGTGAGGTCAGTCCAGGCAGGGGTCTTCGTAGACAGCAGTCTCAGGAGCCCAGCGACACAGGTCAGAGATAACAGGATGGCAGTCTTAATGGTTAAAACAAGCCCTGCAACTAGTTAGTGGTTTTGGCTTCATAATGTCAGACCGGAAGGATATTGCAAGAGCATATGCCATTGTGGATTGTCATGTCATGCAAATATTACTCAAGACTGATAAATGTGCTGGTTGTTGCTTTGTGTGTCATGACGAACGGGGCGTTTGTTGCAAGAAAAATGACCTCATTCTGTTGTTTTTGGTTAAGTTGCTTCAGGGAGCGGGAAGTTCAATCCCGCAGAGAGCCCCACCACAAGAGTTAGGAAGTCCCGCTCCCAGTCCACGCCTATGGCTGTGTCAGGTACTGTGTACACATACTGTAACATTTTACATTGAATGTGCCCTAGATAAAGTGTTTAGAAATGATTTAATACTGCTTAAACTATTGATTATTTGTTTATAAATTCTACATAAACCATTAACAAACAGTTAGAGTATAACTCATTAGTTGTTCAATAGCCTAAGTAGCCGCTCACTAACGGGCTATTGAACAATATAATGAATGAGTTATAACTGTTTGTTAATAGTTTATAAAACGAGTTATACATAATGTATAAACCCTTTATAAAGGTCACCTTAATGTAAAGCGCAGCCACATATACAGTAGCTACACTGTCCACATCACACATAGATTGGGCCACATGGCAGAGGCCTGTGTTTAACTCCTGTTCCGTGTGCCTAAACTCTCGGTGTGTTCTCTAACAGCCGCGACGTCTGCTCACCTCAACTTGGCCTTTGAGCGAGCCCGAATCGCAGAAGAAGAAGAAGAAGCAAACGCGTCAACGACCCTGACACCCCCGACACCCCCAAGTCCTGCTTTTAAGGTGAGCGATGCAATCTGTATCGGACAACTCTCTCTTAAGTCCCAATGCCTTGTTTCTGTGATGAAGATGACGTGATGGAAAAAGCAACTGGGGCAGTCCCACTCCTCCATCCATCCTCTCTCTCCACCCCTCTCTCTCTCTCTGTCCACCCCTCAGTCCATTCTGAAGAAGAGCGTGACCATGCAGCACGCCCCCTCTGCTGTGTACCACTATACCGAGGCCGGAGGAGGGCAGTCTGGCCACGTCCACCACACCAAGGTCAACGTCATCTTCCAGGCTGCCAAGAAGGACCTCGTGCGCCTCATGCAACTGCAGGTACCGACCCGGGTTCCCTTCCCCTTTTTCCCTCTCTGGTTCTCTCTGCCTAGAGCCTGGAGCACCGCAGAGCCCCGGGTCTGACTGTGTGACCCCTGACGCCCCCTCTCCCTCCCCCCCCTCTCCCTCCCCCCCCTCTGTGTTTCTCTCTGCCAGGATGCCAGTCTGTTGGAGGGCAGGGTGAACCTGCGCCAGGTCAAAGCCGGCTGTGTGGTGGCGAGCCAAGGGGACCAGGTCAGCCTGCATGCCCCCCCCCCCCCCCCCCGCGCTCTCTCCCCCTGTAGCCCCCAAGGCAAACGGCTCTCTAGAGAACATCTGCCACGTCTTTCTCGTACACTGACGGAAACGGGCCTTCGGCGTGTCTTTGCATGTACATCATCCTCCGCACAGCTATGTAGATCACATCCGTTCTCGTCCTCTGTGTCCTCCTCTGTGCCATTCCGCCAGGACGTGAGCATGCAGTTTGTGATCTCGGGGGCGCTCCACGTGTACCAGAGGATGATCGACCGCGGGGAGGACAGCCTGCTGTTCCTGACCCACCCCGGGGAGCTGGTGGGCCACCTGGCCGTGCTCACCGGGGAGCCCCTCATCTTCAGCGTGCGGGCGCAAAGGGACTGCAGCTTCCTGTCCATCTCCAAAGCCCACTTCTACGAGTATGGGCTTCCGCTAACGCCCCCCCCCCCCCCCCCCCCGCCTTTCATCCACGTGCTCATGACATGATATGCACATACGCCAACACACACACACCAACTTCTTCTGTTTCTCATGTATTCTCTTGTTTGTCAAAGAGCGTCTTTTCAACAGTGTCTATTCGTTGTAGACGTTTGTTCCAGCCTTACGCGTTTTGGAGCGTTTTTGTTTTGGATCTCTCTGAGTCTGTGTGTGTGTGTGTGTGTGTGTGTGTGTGTGTGTGTGTGTGTGTCTGTGTCTGTGTCTGTGTCTGTGTCTGTGTCTGTGTCTGTGTCTGTGTCTGTGTCTGTGTCTGTGTCTGTGTCTGTGTCTGTGTGTGTGTGTGTGTGTGTGTGTGTGTGTGTCCATGTCCATGCAGGATCATGCGAGAGGAGCCCAGGGTGGTGCTGAGCGTGGCTCACACAGTGGTGAAGAGGGTGTCTTCCTTCGTCAGACAGATAGACTTTGCTCTGGACTGGATGGCTGTTGAGGCCGGACGTGCTGTGTACAGGTACCTGCTGAACAGCCTCCTCAGTCCTCACTCATACATCTGCCTCTTATCTGTATCTTCCGTTCTGGTGTTCATCCTCTCTCTTTCTCTCTCTCTCTCGCTCTCTCTTTCTTTCTCCGTCTGTCTCTTTCTCTCTGTCTCTCTCTCTCTCTCTCCCTCTCTCTCTCCCCCCCTCTCCCCCTCTCCCGCCCAGACAGGGGGAAAAGTCTGACAGCACCTTCATCGTCCTTAGCGGCCGATTGCGTTCGGTTATTGCAAAGGACGATGGGAAGAAGGAGCTGACTGGAGAGTACGGTCGCGGTGACCTCATTGGGGTGGTGAGTGTCTAAAACAATCCATATTCGATATACTGCACTTAAAGGTCCGGAATGTAATATTCAAGCTGTCTAAAAGCTTCCTAATGGTTGTAATGGCAACATTGGTTGTGTGTTTAATCGGTAGCAATCAGGGAATGAGATCCTTTGAAATAAATATTTCATTTAGAGAACACTGTTTTGATCCGGCTTTCTAAAAAAAGCTGTACAGTGTCCTACCCTACACTCGCTTTGCATATAAACATGCCATTACTGCCAGGTCTGTCCTCTGTGAGTGGATTCAGGGATTTGAGCTTTTCAGTCTATGGTGGCTACCTCTTCAAATCGTGTGTGCATGCATTAACGCTAATGCCAGCTAACAAACAGCTAATGCCCAACACTGCAAGTCTGATTCGTGAGGGTTATAACACTATTAGGGAGGGATGTTGTTGTAAGTAAATTCTAATTCAATTTCCCTGCGGTTTCCAGAGATGGCAGGTCTCCAACAAACGGAGTATTGAGTATTGTATTTCACTTTCCATTCAAAAGGCTACAAACAAAATACAGTACACTACAGCGGAATGTATTCTTTCACTTGCCAATAGTTGACTAAAAAAGACTGAGCGAATCCTCTCTCCTCCTCTTCAGGTGGAAGCCCTCACCCATCTGAACCGAGCCACCACGGTGCACGCCGTCAGAGACTCTGAGTTAGCCAAGCTGCCCGAGGGGGCCCTCAGCTCCATCAAGAGGAAGTACCCCCAGGTAGTCACCCGGCTCATCCATCTGCTGGGTCAGAAGATCCTGGGGAACATGCAGCAGGTTAACGGACCCTTGGCAGGTGGGTGTCCCGTTTAAAAATGTGCGTGTCTTATCGTATGTGTTCTTGTATTCATTCGTTCTTATTCACCCATGGTGGACTATTCAAGCGTACGTCTTCCTCCGTCAGCTCGTGGTATGGCCCTCCACACCCCGACCAGTAAGTGGGACACAGGTAACCCAGCCTCCAACCTGTCCACGGTGGCCATCCTGCCCGTGTCAGAGGAGGTGCCTCTCACCGCCTTCACCCTGGAGCTGCAGCACGCCCTCAGTGCCATCGGTAGGGACACAAACTGCCCCTCCAACTCCTGACAGAAATATTTCTTAAATTTGAACCATTTACCAGATGCTTTTATCCAAAGCGACTTACAATTAGAGATTACTGTACAGGGACAGTCTCCCTGGAGTAACTTAGGGCTAAGTGCCCTGGTGGGATTGTTCCCAGGTGGGATTTGAACTCATGACATTCTGATCACCAGTCCAACTCACTAGCCACTATACCACCACTACCCGTCAGGCCTTCTACCATCCATCCCACCCACAGGTACATGACAACCCTCCCCAGACAGTAACCATATAATATACTAATCCAGTATGAATGAACCAGAAACGCTCAACATCCAGCACATCCTGATAGAGGTGGGCCTAACGGTTCTGTCTTCCTCTCTACCAATCTCCACTATCAGGACTCCCCATCCCCCTGCCAGTTTCTCTACAGTACATTAACAAAAAACAAAAAACAAAAAAAAGCGTTATGCCTGCCAATGGCCCCTGGCCCGTGCGGAGATGACTTTTCTTGCGATGACTGATGGATAGATGATCCACTTACATAGACAAACAGATTTCTAGCTTTGGATAAAGGCGTCTGCTAAATGCCAAAAATGCAAATGTGAAAATGTAAGGAACAGTGATTCTTGTTGATGAATACATTACATGATACATGCATAACCACAATCACTATTCCCATCACTCCCCCGATTCACAGATTCAACCAGCATATGTATATATATATATATACTTGTTATGAACTTTTATGTTTATGGCTGTCGCTCTTCCAGGGCCCACCTTGCTTTTGACCAGTGACAGCATCAAGAAGCTACTGGGCGCAGCCGCACTTGACAGGTAGGGATGACATCATCGTCTTCAGGTCTCATCTTTCTCTCCATCCGCTGTTCACTCTTTCCATGCTCACGTGTTCCTTTTTCCTACTTAAGAATATTAGTTTCAAGTTCAAGTCAACCGTTAAGGAAAGCATTGCCAAAGTGCAGCAATTCAATGGGAAAGTGTGTCCAAACTTTTGACTGGTATTGTACACACACACACACATATGGTCTCTCCTCCCTCCCCCCCTCCCCTCCCCACCTCAGTGTGCATGAGTACCGTCTGTCCAGCTGGCTGGGGCAGCAGGAAGACATCCACCGCATCGTGCTCTACCAGTCCGACAGCACCCTCACCCCCTGGACCCAGCGT
>NC_137690.1:25204339-25271839 GCF_963989245.1 Nansenia antarctica
TTAGTTAACCTAATCCATGTCTCCATGTCTCCTAATCCATGTCTCCGTCTTTCCAATACCAGGACATGACCTCCATCTTCAAAAGGCTCCTGGACCTGACCTACCCTGTGACCTCCATGTTCTCTGGGGCTTCCTTCAACTCCAGCGTCAGCTCTATCTTGAAGGGGAAACAGATAGAGGTGAGAGGAGACACCCCCCTAACTGCTCATCTAACTCAAATAAGTATAGAGAAATATATTTTTGTGTGGATTAATAAACAATCACAAGACACGATGAGAGCCAGTGGACATAGAAATGTTTTTGCTGACAAAGCTAAATTGGTCTGTTCTTCTACTATAATATTTGTATTATTATTATTTATTTTTTTATTAATAATAATCATTATGTATTATTTTATCATGTCTTTTTTATCAGTGGTTACAGTAACTTTTTCCTTCTCCTGTTTCCCTCCACCTCCTTCACAGGACCTGTGGATCCCTTACTTCAACATCACCACAGACATCACTGCTTCCTCCATGAGGGTTCACACGGACGGTTTGTCTTCCCTCTCTAGCTCTTGGCTGTCGAGACCTTCTCCCTGTTGAAGTACTTCCAGTGACCCTTACCATGCCTCTCTCTCTCACTGCAGGTTCCCTGTGGAGGTATGTACGGGCCAGTATGTCTCTCTCTGGGTACCTGCCTCCACTCTGTGATCCTAAAGACGGACACTTGCTCATGGACGGTGGCTACATCAACAACCTACCTGGTCAGTAAACCTCTAGCAATACAAACCTCCCTGTGCTCCCGATGCTTTTGTTTTATTCTTAAGACAACTTTGAAATGTTGGACTGAATGTTGTGGTCCTCTTTGGCTCAGTTGGGAGAGCGTGGCGCTATAGCAACTCTTATGTTGTGGGTTCAATTCCCACCGGGATCATATATACTGAAATATGTATGCACTCGTTGCAGTGTAAGTCGCTTTGGATAAAAGCGTCAGCTAAATGGCGTATAAGTTTAAGAGTTTAACCTTTTTTAGTATAATACTGTACACTACACATCAGCTGCTCTTGGTCAGTCATGGCGTCTTTTTCTCTCTCTCTAGCTGACGTAGCTCGCTCCATGGGTGCCAAAGTGGTGATAGCCATCGACGTGGGCAGCCAGGACGAAACCGACCTCACCAATTACGGCGACTCGCTGAACGGCTGGTGGTTACTGTGGAAACGCTTCAACCCCCTGGCAGAGAGAGTCAAGGTGAGAGCTGCTTGTATCTCAGCGTCTCTAAAGGCCAGTTCAGACCAAAAGATCTGAGACGAGGCCGTTTTAGAATGTCCAGCTTCTAGCTGCACCGGTCTGAATTATCTTCATCTCTAAAACCTTTCTTTGGTCTGAACTGCCCAGTTTTAGAACGTCGGTTGCATGTTTTTCTCTGCAACTTTCTAAAACAGTCCCGTCCCGTCGCGTATCTTTGGTCTGAACTGGCAAGGTTCAGTTGGAAGTAGAATAATTTGATCTATACTAGCTCAGTGGTTTGAATTCAATGGTGTTATTTCTGTATTCTGCATTCCTAACCCCTAGGTCCTGAACATGGCAGAGATCCAGACCCGGCTGGCCTATGTGTGCTGTGTCAGGCAGCTGGAGTTGGTGAAAGACTGCGAGTACTGCGAGTACATCCGGCCGCCCATCGATCGCTACGGCACGCTGGAGTTTGGCAAGTTCGACGAGATCGCTGTGGGTGTTCCCTCTGTTTCTCCCCTGTCCCTATGGCTCTCCATCTGTTTAATATAATCAAGGCTAATCCCTCCCTCACCCTCCCTCTCTCTTTGTCTCTCTCTCTCTCTCTCTCTCAGGAGGTGGGATACCAGCACGGGAAGACAGTGTTTGACGTGTGGACCCGCAGTGGAGTTGTGGACAAGATGCTTAAGGACAGACATCAAGAAGAGTTCCATAAGACCAAAAGTGGCAATGTGAGTTATGCCGCTTCCATTGCGTACCTGGTTCTTGTTCCTAGTTCAGTTGCCCCTCCCCCACTACCACCTGGCAACTCAATCAGACCATTGTTTTGTATATTTGTCTTTTACCATCACCTCTGATTCCTTCTCTAGTAGGAACTGGAATAAGAGCTGTTGTTTTTTTCGTTCAGTTGATGTAGAAAAGGATGTATAAAAGTCTAAGAAATGTTTTTTTCTGACTTTTATTCAGACATTTTTTTTGCAGGCTTTTATTCAGAAAAAAAAAATCTGACTTTTATTCTGAAAAAAAAGGTTCAGACAAGCTCTTATAAGAGCTGTTTTTCAATTGAAATTACGAGTAGATGCTCTTTTGGAATGACTGAATGTAATGCAGCTGTGTCTATGTCTTTCAGGTGGTCACATGTCCCAACGCCTCCTTCACTGACCTGGCAGAGATCGTCTCGAGAATTGAACCAGTCAAACCCGCAGTAGTGGACGGTGAGAGGACACACACACACACACACACACACACTACACTACTGTATTGGTATGTACCAGTGTGGCTACGCAGAGCTATATCAGTAGTAGTTCATTACCTCAGGGGAGGCTGGCGGAGATAGAAATCGGAGGACGGGCTCATTGTAACGCACAGAACTGAATGAGGAATAGTGTTGTACACAGGCTTTTCTTGTTTTACTCTCTCCCTCACAGAGGAGTTCTCAGATGACTACCAGACAGACTATGATGAAGAGGCAGTGGAGAGTGCTCTCTCTGAAATGTCCAATCCCGACAGTGAACACACCGAGGGGGAAGAGACTGCTGACTCGGTAAGGACAGAGTATACTGGTCACAAACCTTTAGAGAAGTAATGATGAAGATTACTTCAGGGTATTGAGTCAGGGTATTGTCCAGCGCCAAAAAATGTTCAGCTGCCTGCTGCTATCAAACAACTTTGAACCTGTGGTGTTTGTTGAACTTTCTAGATGTAACCCAGAAAAGAAATACAAAACCGAAAAGTCCATTTGGATCTTGTTGGATCGCCACCCTCCTCGTACAGCTATAATCGATATCACATCTTCCAAAATCGAAAACGATGGTGACAGACTCGTTCTGCTGCGACCTACCCTTTTGTCACTCTCTCTCTTTCTCAGGATGAAGAGACTCAGATAAGAGTCAGACGTCGGACACCGAACCACTCAGACAGTGTCGGCAAATGACATCCATCACATATAGCGGACCAGGTCACCGCCCTGCTGTCACTGATCCCCCAAAGCCAGTCTAGACAGTTCTGAATGCAGTATTTCAAATAATAATAATAATAATAATAAATGATTGTTCTGGAATGCACTACTTCCATGGTGAGCCCTGTAGCTCATTCATTTCTAGGCCTACTGATGGAGAGAGAGAGAGATGGAGAGAGGTTTTATGTTGTTTTAGCATTTATTCAGGATAATGTAGGATGAAGGGAATTTCGCCCCGTTCACAGCAGGGATATCATATCGTCATATCACAGAGCAGCCGGAGGGAAGGTGTTGAATGTAAAACTGTGAATTATGAATTCATGTAAGGGAGCCCAGATAAGCTCAATGCCTTTTTACCATGATAAGCTACATTCACAAAGTCACCCATAGTGAGAGGACCTCTCTAATGGGCCGCAGTTAGTACCGATGTCCTCTATGAAGTTGTTGATAACATCCAAACCTATTTGTCTTTACTCGGTTTTTAATGTTTGGTTGTTTTACAGTATGATCAAGGTCACAACAGTCACACGTTTATAATACAGGTCACCTTAGCAACAGAAGGCATTATTTATCATACTCCTGCAAGCGTATCAATGCAATTTTATACTCATTTTGTAGCCTCCATTGGTGCCTTTCGCAATCATGGTGGTAACAGCACAACTCCTTTATTATTGATTAATAGTAGTGCTGTCCCAAACGACTATTTTTCTAACGATTAATCTAGCGATTATTTTATCGATTATTCGATTAGTCTAACGACTAATTTATCGATAAGTCTAACGATAATTTTTGTGCTGTAAAAAAAAAAAAAAAAAAAACTATTTGTCTCCACCTCACTGCTATGTTTAGCCAACTTGAATGCCAACATGGCCATTTAGAAGTCTGTCCATCACCACAACACATAGCTAGCTAACGTTACTCTCGCTGCTATGTTATGATTAGCTAAATTGATGCTAACGTAGCATGCGAGCTACGAGCTAGATAACATACAGTAGGTGCTCGCACCACAATGACAATAGGCTACCGTAGCTAGTCAGCTACATAGCTAACGTTACTAACACCAGAAGACAAGACATACGAACTGTGGTGAGCTACATTGCTTGTGTAACATTAGCTAGTAGCTATCCATTTTTCACTCATACACTTAATTGTCTCGCCTGGTAAAATAAAGGTAAAAAAAAAAAAAAAACGCCATTTTGTTTATTTGCGACTAACCGACGCATATTACGCTAACCGACGTATTGACGTAGTCGATGACGTCGACGACGTCGAATAATCGTAACAGCCCTAATTAATAGTGATTGATTTTTTGCTAGTTAATATGTATGTATGTTGAAGCCTGACCTCAAGGCAACTAAAGGGAAAATGCAATCTCATTAGATTGGGTGGCAGAAGCAGGTCCATTTCTAGCTGTAATGTTGTTAGAGTATCTAGGTCATCATGAATCTGAGAACACTGTTGTTGTCCCAGTGTTAGAGTGAAATTGATTAGTGCCATATTATCAGGGATTTGTATGTGAAATGCTGCAGATGTTTTGTTGTTTAGGTATCTTCTTTTAGCAGTGTTTTAGAACTTGATATGATACATATAGTATTATACTTAGTCTAGTATACGTAGGTTATTATACGTAGGTTATTATACCCAGGTCATTACGGCATAACTGTGGTAAACAAAGGAGAGTAGGTGGGAGAAGCACCGTCCATAATAGGTGGATAGACCCTGCTACTAATGGTTTTAGAAACAAAGTACTAATGAAACGAAAATATGATTGAACATGACTGACTGGTTGATATTAAACTGGTTTAAATGATTATTGACACAATTAATGTATGGATTGTCATTCGATGTTGTCTCTCTGTTTTTGTTGTAGCTAATTATGCATTCAGTATTAGATGTGTGTGCAATGTGAGATTACAAATAAATTGCACTACTCGAACCAATGATTAAGTAGTCTGTTCTCATTTATGTTGACCATCGTGTAAGGGTTTGAGTCAATAACATTTCACTTGAATATGCATGCCTACACATTATTCCAAGTGCCTGTTAGCTGCGACGTTTGCAGGAAAAGGGCTATACAAATACATGTTATTAATATATTATTATTATTATCGACATCGAAGCTCACCAGTTAGTTTATATGACGTGCTTTATCGTAAATAAAAGTCCTGTTCGTAAATTCTGGAGCGTTCACGTGACTGCCTCTAGTCCAATCAAATTACTTTAATTTAATTTGATTTAAATACTTTAAACTCCAATCAAAACCAGTGTGCGCTCCGGCGAATTTACGCACCGGGCCAAAGTGAGAGCTGATTGGGGTTGTTGGGGTCGACGCGAAGCGGATTCTAAAACAAAACAACGGTTACAAAAGAAAACAAGTTATTCCGAAAATAACAGAAAAAGTTCAGAAATGTAGTTTAGAAATATATATATATAAAACGACCACTGCTGTAAAGGTAATGTGATAAACAAATCTGCGTAATTCGAGTCTTTGCGCCGGAAAATTACTGTCTGATAAACAGGAGACATGAAGAGACACGAAGACATGAAGTCAGCGGACACAGAGCAACCAAGGCCGCTGTCTCTTCAAAAGCAGCGACTCCGTATACAGCAATTAGGTAATGGTTAGTTGTGTCCACACTGATGTAGGCCTAATCAGCACACTTTAGGTTAATGACAACTCTCCAAATTAAAAATATTGAACCAATCTACCCTCTCTGTCTCTCTTTATATTGCTCCCCCCCCCCCCCCTTACAATCAATGTGTGTTAATGTAGACCATATGACATAATAGGCTGAGCCTCATATCTTGATATCATTCTACACATAAAATGTATTGTAAATGTTGCCTATAAAATGTTCCATAAATTGTAAAGATTTTCTTTATCACTGCTCTCAAATCTTCTATAACCTCTACTCTTGCATTCTCTTCAACCTTGGCATTCAGAAAGACAATCCCAGGCTGAGTACAGTGCAGCAATGGAGATCTTAGAGAAGAAAAACCCCCAGAAACCCCCGCGAGGTGGGAAGACACTGGGCAAATCACTGCCTAAGCCAGGACCAACACTGGAGGTACATTTGCTTGGGGTGAAAGGTCAAACTGAGCACCAAGCTAGAGCACAAGCAGTGAAATTGCTATACAGTTACACTTTAGGATAGATCTCAAGTGGTAGTTTGCAGTTGTCCTAGTATACACAAGCCTGTGTGTGTGCGCCCACTTGTGGGTGTGTGCGGGTGTGTGTGTGTGTGTGTGTGTGTGTGTGTACATGTGCATGTGTGTGTGTGTGTGTGTACTGTATGTAGAGCATTGTGGAGCGGGAACGGTGTAGACTGTGTACTCTGGTGGAGCAGCACAACGGGCTGCAGTTTGAAGTGCGGGCCAAAGAGTCCCAGATGCTGGAGTTGGAGCAGGCCATGAAGACCCTGGAGCTGGACTCTATACCTGACGGTGACGAGCACCACTATGACCAGGTGACCTAGCTTACAGATCTTTACCACCAAAGCTCACTGTTCACTTCATCTATTCCAAGCAAGAACTGAGAGGAAAGCAAGGGTCACACAATGTCAACTTTCAGTGCCATGGACAGGAGCATTCACGTTGCTTTCACCACCTAACCGCGGGAAGCGTCATTTGAAATGTCCAAATGTGGTTGATTTCACGTGTGTGTGGTTGCTCCTTGGCAGCGGGTGCGACAGCTGGAGAACAGTCTAGAGAAGATGAGCATCAAGATTGCGGAGGCAGAGAAAATCCAGAAGATCTATCTGCAAGTCCGTGAGCACCTGTCCCAGGTCTGTCACACGTGAACAGAGATATTCATGCAAACGTGAACATCATACACACACACACACACACATGACCTTTGTGATCACCGATGTTACACCGTAAAAGATTGTGTGAAAAGATTGTTGTGACCTGAGTTGTTGTGGTTTGTTTGGTGTGTCAGGAGGTGCGTGAGATGGCACAGAGTCTGTACCAGTTACAGAACTCTGTGCACGGTGGGCAGACAGAGCTGGAGAAGGTCTCCCAAATGTCCCAGACTGCAGTCACTGCTGTTGACGGCACAAAGGTATGACCTCAACCATTTACATGACATTTACATTTTGGGCATTTAGCAGACTCCTTTATCCAAAGCGACTTCCAACAAATACATTTGTCTAAGTAAGTGAATCATCTATCCATCAGTCATCGCAAGAAAAGTAATCTCTGCTCGGACCAGGGGCCATTGGCAATCCTAATGCAGTAATCCTAATACAGTAGATAAACTGAACAGGGTGATTGGGTTCAGGAGGGACAGTTAAGGGGTATCCATAGGGAACTTAATTCAGGTCTTAATTGTCTTCTGTAGGTTCCTCTTTTTGAGTCTATCTGGGTCTGAAAATACAGTGTGCTATAACAAACACATTGGGAAAAGACAAATGCAAATGTGCGGTGCAAAGGATTGAAAGGAAACAATGGCAAGCATGCTGTTGAGATGCACCTGTTTTTGAATGATCAACAGTGAAAGAAAATGCATCTATACAGTACAACATACAGTACTACACTGATACTTCAGAAGGCTAATCATATATCACGTTATTTATTTATTTTTCTCCACTAGGCACAGCTGGTTCAGATGGAGAGGCAGCTGATGGTGGAGCGCAGGGAGATGGAGAACGATTTGAGCGAGAAGAGGGCAGGGAAAGTGAAGGAGGTGGAGGGAAGGCTGGAGCGAGAGAGAGAGGGAGAGCGACGCGGTAGCAGCGGGCCTCAGAAGCTGAAAGAACAGGTGAGATAGAGAGGAACGACAGTTGGGAATCAGAAGGAGCAGGAGATTGAAAGGGAAAGAACATTTTAATAAATCAAGGCCTGGTGTAGTGATGGTTGTTGTCTTATAGGGTCAGAAGTCTCCCAGAGAGGGGCTCACTGAAGGGACTGATTCAGCTCCTGTCAGAGGTATTACATCACATGGTCTGTTGACGTCATCGCAATAGTCACGTAATGCTTTTGTGTTATATAATGTATTTGTACACACTCAAATGATCAATCATCGATCAGACAATTCAGGCTACACTTGCATATCGGGCTGCATCAAGTGGTGTTACTATCAATCTAAATTAGCGAAAGCAAACAGGCATTTTGTGCTGCGGAGACAAACCGTGAAAGGATGTGTGTTCTGTTTCCTCCAGCAGCCCAGCAGTCTACCCCCAACCCCAGCACTCCCCAGTCCGTTGGCAAACTGGTGGGAGATATTGATGCCCTGAGAGAAGCTCTCAGCTGCACTGATCTGCAGGTATTGAATGGTCTAATTGGAATCTGGGCTATTTTAAACCTCTGCAATATCTAACCAACACTGTGCCCCTCCCTGGATATTGCTCCCAGGTTTTTAATACACAGTAAATAACCACCGTTGCAAACAGCCGTGGTTATTTCCTTCGCCGTGTTTGTTTCATTTTGTTGAGGGATGGTAAAGCACGCTATCCAACTCCACGGGGGACTGTGGTTTCGATTACTGTATGTTGAACACTTTAGAAAACCTGTGTGGGCTGTAAAAAAAACAAAACCCATTGAAGAATTTAATGACCATGTCATGACACAATATAACCACACTGATGCTGCTTGTTAGCACCATGCTCTACCAGAAAATATGCAATTTAGCTGACGCTTTTATCCACAGTGACTTACGTTGCAGTGAGTGCATACATTTATAGTCCCAGCGGGAATCGAACCCACAACCTAGGCATTGTTAGCGCCATGCTGTACCAACTGAGCCACAGAGGACCACTGTTCGGGTGTCGGTCTGAGGATGTGTCCGCTTTCTGTCCTGTAGGAACTAGAGGATAAACTGGAGGGCCAGAGGGCCACCAGGGAGCAGCTTCAGACCCAGATGATCCAGTGTGAGGAGCTGGTCAAGCAGAGGACTGACACTGTGGCCTTCCTGGAGCTTCAGTACGCCAGCCTCAAATTCAGCACCGGGCCCGGATCTGAGAGGTACAGTAGGGCAAGGCAGTGCGACACAACACTAGAAGGAATGGAACCAGTATCACCTGAACAGCAGTGTTGACACAACTTCAAATAGAGTTGTTGTTTTTTTGTCATTAGATTGTTTTACAGTAGATCTCTCTGAACACATGCAAACGCATGGAGCAATTTACTAAATGCCATTTCACGATGGCTTAATGAAAATCGCCTTGACGACTTTGTGTGGGTTATTGAACATGAGCTTTATTGCTGTGACAGAGCCAGGCTCTTTTTAAACTCCCCTGTTTACTCAAGCGCAGCCAGTGATTGATGTGTCGGCTGATTCTTATTGAGATGTTTCTCCCTCCTCTCTCTCTCACCTCAAGCCCTTTTCAGAGTGAACTATCGCTTGGTGACATATTCAATCTCAAACCTTGTTCTCCTCGTTTTATCTTAATCTTGTGAGACATCTGGGACAGGGAGTTTTTTTTTTACCGTTTTAAAGTTCACGATGAAGACGAATGTAGTAGGAAAATGACTGGCCATGACAGGGCAGCTCCAAATGGGGCCGTTAAAAGAGTCATTGTACATTGCTCAGTGAGATGGTTTACCGCCATTTTTAGAGGTCTGCTTTATTGCCTGTTTGGCGGA
This sequence comes from Nansenia antarctica, assembly GCF_963989245.1. Classification (NCBI taxonomy): domain Eukaryota; kingdom Metazoa; phylum Chordata; class Actinopteri; order Argentiniformes; family Microstomatidae; genus Nansenia; species Nansenia antarctica. The sequence continues at coordinate 25,214,093 of NC_137690.1, forward strand.
GACGGAGAGGAGAAGAGGTCTTTGAACGGTCTCTATTTGTTTGCCTCAAGGTTCGAGCAGCTGACGGAGGAAATTAAGGCGGAACAGGAGCGCTGCGGCCAATGGGAGGCCAAGCTGTGCAAGGCCCAGGCAGTGCTGCATGGGGTGGAGCAGGGAGTCGACAACCTGTATTACAGAATGATCTGTGTGCCTCTGCACAAGGTACTAGAAGCCTGTTCCCTCTCCTCATCATACAAAACAACAAACCTCTCATATACTACTGTATATTTGTATATACACCGGTGAGCCAAAACATTATGACCACTGTCAGTTGAAGTGAATAACATTGATTATCTTGTTACAATGGCACCTGTCAAGGGGTGGGATATATTAGGCTGCAAGTGAACAGTACGTTCTTGAAGCTGATGTGCTGGATGCAGGAGAAATGGGTAGGAGTAAAGACCTGAGTGACTTTGACAAGGGCCAAATTGTTATGGCAAGACGACTGGGTCAGAGCATCGTTGGAACGGCAAGGCTTGTGGGAATGGTTTGAGGACCATGACGAAGTGTTCACGGTGTTGCCCTGGCCTCCAAATTCTCCAGATCTCAACCTGATTGAGCGTCTGTGGGATGTGCTGGACCGACAAGTCCGATCCACTGCGACTCCACCTCGCAACTTATAGGATTTGAAGGATCTGCTGCTAATGTTTTGGTGCCAGATACCACAGGACACCTTAAGGGGTCTTCATACCTCGGTGGGTCAGTGCTGTTTTTTGGCAGCACACAGTGGACCAGCAGCCTATTAGCATATTAGGCAGGTGGTCGTAATGTTTCGGCTCATCAGTGTACTGTAGAGGGCTCTGGTTGTACTAACGACTACTTAACCTAAGTTCTTGATCAGAGTGTGTGGGTTTTATTTCAGGAGTCTCCCAGACAGAGGAGCCTGGACACCAGAGAGAAGCTGAGGGACATCGATGCCCGTCTGGCCGCGCTGCAAGGCACAGCCTCAGAGAAGGGGTCGATAGAGGACAGCTGCAGCCTCGACCAGGAGAAGGTGACACACCTGTTTATCTGGGCTCTCTCGGTCTAGGTAGCTCTCATTGACAGGCTACAGTACCTCTGGCTGATCTCAGCGCCTCTGAAGAAGTTTCAAGTCTCACCCCACCCCCCCCCCCCCCCTGCTACTATGTCCCGTGTTAAACTGTTTCCTCTCTGTTCCTCCATTCTATGACGAGAGCAAGATGCCTATGTTCGGCAGCTTAGTCGCCTTGGCTCTCCCTTCTGTTTGTCACTGTCTAATCATTGATGTTTTAAATTTGCCCTGTTATGTTGTCTAATCATTGATGTTTCAAATTATATGTAAAGCACCCTGTGCATTCGTGCTGAGAAGGGTGCTATATAAATAAAGTTTGACTTACTTACTTACTGAACACGGGAGTCTCACATCTCTCGTTTGGTCTCGTATCCTCTCTGCCCAACCCCTCTCTCTCTCTCTCTCTCTCTCTCTCTCTCTCTCTCTCTCTCTCTCTCTCTCTCTCTCTCTCTCTCTCTCTCTCTCTCTCTCTCTCTGTCTCTCTCTGTCTCTCTCTCTCTCTGTCTCTCTCTGTCTCTCTCTCTCTCTCTCTCTCTCTCTCTCTCTCTCTCTCTCTCTCTCTCTCTCTCTCTCTCTCTCTCTCTCTCCCTCAGATGTGGAGCTTCCTGGAGCAGAGCACCATGATGGAGCCCAGGAACTCCAAGAGGGCCAACAGCCCTGTTCACAACAGCTCGTCTGAAGGTGAGGCCTCCCTCGCTCCCATAGGCGCCTTCCTCACCGTTCTTCTTCTTCTTGTGTATATGGTTCTGTCATGCTTCTCAAGTTTGGTGTGTCTGGCATAAAAGAACAGCCTGTCCACTAGGAGGCATGCCCTTCGAATTTGGATGCTTTCCCTAAGCCCATTTGGCTGTAGTACCTGCCTGTTGATCGATACTCCTTCTCTCCTCCCTGCTCTTCCCCTCTCCTGTCCCCTCTCTCCTCCCCCAGACACATTCCAGTACCGCAGTCAGGAGGAGGACTGCTCCCTGTCCCGCGAGGAGATTAAGCGGCGCAGCATCCAGCTGATGGAGGCCCACCTGCCAAAGAAGAAAGCCCAGAGGAGCGTTAAGAAGCGATAGGTTGAAGCCAAGCAGGAGAGAGGCGAGGCCTGGAAGCTAGTAGACATGGCAGCTGCTCTCTCCACAGCCCCAAAGAGAATATGACTCAAGAAATAAACAAGCTAATAGTATCATTTTCCATCTTGTCAGGGGTTGATAGACTTCATAAATGATGAAGATGAGATTGAGGTACCCGGTAATGTTCTTTTGATCTTTTTATGCAGCCCAATCTCTTTTCCGTTTTGGGCTGGCCAAGCCAATAGGCTCTGAAAGCCATAAACAGTACACATATTTATTACGTGAAGGTGAGTCAACCAACATGCCTTTACATGCAACACATCATCTAGGACGCTCGCAAACCACATCATTGGGCTGTTGTGGGACACTGCACCTCTCTCGTTAACCATCGGGTGGAGGCATTGTGCAGAACATTCTGAAGTGTCGCATGGGGAAGAAAGAGAGGAGGACGTGGATAGGAACACGCAGTGGAGTACGAAAGGCAGAGGAAGAGATGGTTTTACCTCTTACGATAATGAAGTAAACTCGCAGGGGAGGTCAACGATGAATGAGGGAGGGGATGAGGCCCTCCATCCTGCCTCATGGCTGAGTTCGACATTCATAATTCTATAAATGCACCCAACATTTCCCCATAGGAACGATCACACACTGACCCTTGATCGAGCCGTCGGACTACTTAGGGGAAATTGGGTCAGAGAAGACGGAGAGAAGTAGAGTGACAAAATATTGATAGAGAGTGATCAATACTGTATACTGTTATACAATATTGTAACTGAAAGTTAAACTGGGGCATGCGGAAATCAATGAGAAACAGGTGATGCAGGGAGCTGGGCTGAGAACCAACCCCATCTTCCTGTTCAGGGATCAGATAGAAGGATGTCTGCCTGGGACAAACACCGCAGATCAGCAGATAAAGAATAAAGCTCCGGGCCTCCCTCATGGAAAGAAGAAAACCAAGATTACCAGAGCGACAGAAAATCGGCAAAACCCTCCCCCACTGGGACAGTATTGATTTAATCTGTTTTAGTGGCTTACCTCCGCTCCATCCTGAAATCATACTTTATCTGATGTGTCTGTCTCCCTCCCTCCCTTCCCCACCCTACCCCCCCCACCATCCTCATTGTATTTCTCCTCCTCCTTCAGGTCCCCGCATCCCCATGTCATCCATTTTTAAGAGGAAAACAAAGCAGGTCACTAAGGTAAGTGGGTCACAGCACAGCTCCAGTCTGGAACCCCCTCCAGCTACGGCACGCGGCAAACATATGTGCAGCACGGGCAATTGGCCCCCTGAGTAATTAAGATATGTGAAGACTCGTGGCACGGACTTACCCAACCCAAATCAATGACGCAAAGTGTGTGCAGAGAAAACAAGACCCTATTGATTCTCCCGCCACGTGGGGATATGGCTTTAATTCAGTTGTCACTTGAACACATTGAGGGATTGCTTTCTTAATGTCTTCAAACGTCTCTCTTGCAAAAGCTTATTCTTTACAGAGTACACGATTCTCTGACAATGACATGTAACATGTTTTTTCACCAGGATTGCTGTGAGACGAGTGTACATACACTGGTGTTATTGTGAAGGATAAAGCCGGGTGAGATAGAGTGAGTGAGTAATAATAATGAACAATATTTTTTGTTCTGTAGTGCTTTTTAAAACACTTTGTTACAAAGTGCTACTAAATAAGAGAAGAGATCATCGAAATAAACATCAGCATTAATGAAATTACAAGCAGAAACAAACCAATAAATATCATTGAGAATCAGGCAAGTCATTGAAATGAAATAAAACAAATTAAAACAGACTAACCAAATGAACTGCAATGAACAGACAACATGACACAATAATGCTTAAGCACCTAAATTACACGAACGAACGACAATTAAATGCATGTTTAAGAAGACTTTTAATGAGCGGATAGGAAAGATTGTTTAAAGGCCTCATTTTAAAGCTGCTTGTGGTCTTTTTGTATTTTAAACTCCCCCCCCCTCCCCCTGTCTTTACTCCCTCCGTGATCACGTCAGGATAATGACCTTGACATGTTGCAAAGGGACAGATCTTTCCATTGATTGATGTGACGAACGTTGATCCTTCTGCCCCTTCAAAGCGTCTGTCGTAAAGAAGAACAGTGACATGGGTAATGGGATGTGTCACTGACTCAGTTTGCAACAGCAGCAGCATCACTGCAGATTCACCAAACCACACGTGGCCAGACGTTCTCACTTTGACACCTCTCTAAAGCCAGTCATCCTGTGAACAGGGAACTGGCCATGAAGTTTTGAGTGACGTGCCCGGTCTGAATCATACAGACAAATCGCATTTCTTAAGAGTTGTCTTTCCTGAGTGTGTGTGTCGATCTGCTCAAGTGGGGCCCTCAGGGGCCTCAGGTCGTCTGTGTGTGCTGGAGGACACACAGGAGGACTAGGCGTGTGTGTATGGGTAATGACGTGCACCTGGAGCGGGGCCCCTGATGCGTCCCCAGACGAACAGAGCAGGGGACAGTCATTAAGCCCTGGTGACGAGGATGACACAGTGACAGGCAGGGACGAGAGGCATCCGAGCGTGCCACCTAAACGGTGACCCGCAGCTGTGCCATCAGAGAAAATGAGGAGGGAAATTAAGTTGTTTTTTTACGGATGCCTGTGCTTCCTGGAAAATGTTCTCGCTCACTCTTAAACTGAGTTTGTGCGTGAGTTCACTCACTACACTGACGCACTAGACTAGACTACACACAGCTCTGACATAACGCATGGTCTGTTTGATTAAGTTAGAGGGAGTGAATCTGATCGCTACCAGTGCGGACTCCTTCAGAGGGTAAGCGGCCCTCGTCAATGTCACACCCTCCACTTCCACCTAGCCTGTGCCTGGCTCTCTCTCCCCTATCTGTCTGTCTGTCTGTCTGTCTTCACCTGCTCTGTCTACACACCTGTGGTTCGTCATCCCATCACCATGCAGTATTAAAACCATCCACTCATCGCCAGATCATTTGTTGTTCGACAAGATTTGCTCTCGACTGTAACATGTATTACTCAGAGCATTACTGTACCTTGTATTTTACTAAACAACCCAGCTCCTGTGATATGTGTCCTGCGCTTGGGTTCTCTAGCTCTGACCTTAACAATCAATGAGTTCTCCAAGCATTTGGTGTCAAATAATACTTGATATTGTATTCAAGATGAAGTCAGAGGACTGGTTGTAACAAAATCACTAGACAGTAGTTTACCAATGGTTTAGATTGAGTTAAAAGTCACTACTGTTTATGGACAAATCATAAATCATGCTATTATTGTTATGCTAATAAACTATGGTCAAATGAAGACGAATTACATATTTGAAAAGGAGGGCGATTAACAATCGAGTGCAAAGACAGCAAAACCAGGTAAACGTACAGTACAGAATTAACCAGGTGAACGTACAGTACAGAACTGCACATTCTATTTAGATTTCTGGTTTCGCAGCAAATGACAGTGTAGTTGTGTTCCATAGAGACGGTGACAGAGGGAATGTGTGATAATTGAGGAGATTATCATGTAATGGGCCAGACACTTCTGAGGCTAGCAGGGAGAGTTCAGCTATTTGCATGATTGACAGGTGGAGTATTAACCAATATGCAGAGGATGTTGATCAAGCTCTGCATAAAGCAAACCAAACTATGTTTTGTCATCTCCCCAAGGCCGGTGGTAGCTATAGTCTTGCCCACCCAGTTAAAAGTTCCGATTTTTTTTCCCCCAGAATTGTTGATAGTCCGAGTGCATTGGGCCACCGGCCTTGCTACCGCTTGCACCCCCAAATGTAAAGATTTGGAGATATTGCCAATCAAAAGAGGAAAAACCATCATTTGAGAGAGTATTTATATTTTAGGAATCACATGTCTGGATAATTATGGATAATTCATGTTTGAAGATAATTAGCGTAAGTTGGCATGGTTGGATTCTGTTTGAAGTTTTTTTGTGACCCAATTTGACTTAACTGTTAGACACGGACAACAACGAACAACAACTTGGATTGTAAAGGGAATCAGCTTACAATTTTTATTTTTTGACATGAATGCACTTTTATGTTTACAAGCTGCTTGTACTGATTGTGGGTGACATACACGGAGGAGATGGCAGGAGCGACACTCAAGCAGCTTTTCTGTAGAACTACGGGTACTAAACATGCCTCTGATGAGATGAGGGGATTTTAGGACAGTGACCTCTTTAAGTCGCCATTTGTAAAGTTTTGCTTTAATGGAGTTCAAGAACAACATCAAAGTAAAGTCTGTGTGATTGGACTTGACTTGGGAATGGCAGAGCTGCACACACCCTTGCTAATTCTATTTCCAAGCTGCATTTTCCGTAGAGATATATTACTAGTGGTTCATCCTTGAATCAAAGGCTTTACAAATCTAAAACTGAATGCAAATCTAGAACACGGGGTAGTAGTGGCCTAGTGGAAAGTTGGACTGGTGATCAGAAGGTCATGAGTTCAAATCCCACCTGGGAACACCACCACTAGTGTGCCCTTGAGTTAGGCACTTAGCCATAAATTACTCCAGGGAGACTGTCACTGTAATCTCTAATTGTAAGTCGCTTTGTATACAACTGTCTGCTAAATTGTAATAATGCCTTACACAGTGCTACCTGAATATTAATATTCATTGAGAGGCGAGCATTTCAATAAAGAGAGTTGCTATGACCGACAGGGTTGACCTTAAGTCGCTGTAGCAAGGAGATGATGCAGGATGCTATAATTAGAACTTGACTTGGCCTCCCGTTGTCTGTGTTCTGGTGCTGGCAGTGAGGGAGAGGGTTTGATTGGTCAAGAACTATAATGAAGGTACCTCAGGTGAGAAATAGCACCTCGTCCTGGGCTGGCAGCTATTTTAGTCTGGCTGCTGTTTGCTGAGTGGGAGGGCATCTATGGTAATATGTGTCTTGTGCGTCAGATAGCAGTGAAGCATCTAAAAACAGCTCTCTGAACGCGTGAAGACCCACATGACCACAGACGCCTGGCTTCACACCCATAGCTGTGATGTGAACAGTGTGTGCATACCGTATAACAATCCAGTTCAGTAGGATGGAACTTTAAAAATATATACAGTATATTATTATCATTTTGTTTCCATTATGGTGGAACTGGAATGACAGGTGGTTAAGGTGGTTAAAATTCGCCTCACCCTACATTTTTGTGTGCTTCATTCAGAGAATGGCTTTGGGAGTAGAGTGGGATAGAATAGGTTTTCAAATAGCACCATGCTGAAGTGATTAATGGTTTGGAAATGTTATTTGGATGGATTTTAGCGTAGAGTGGGGGGGTCTGCACAGTGTACGATGGAACTCCTCCCAAGATACTTGCTGCTTAATGATGGGGATGCAATAGACCCACTGGGCCATATGCTCAACACACGAGTGCACACTCATCCTCGTATTGATTCACATGGCACATAATGTAGACATCAACCCTAGGAGCCTCTTCCTTCTCACTGCACCCTCGCATTTTATGTCTCCATCTTCTTTTTCTCCATGGAATTTGTACACTTTATCTGGCTACTTTTTGAAAGAGCATTGTCTTGGTGTTTTCGAGGGAGTACACAGTTCAAAATGTCAGACTGTCTCTTCGTTCTCCGTCTCCCCCTCCTTCTTTCTCACCTTCTCCCCCACGTCACGCTAATCTTCACCGTCTCCTCCGGGTTCGTTCCTCATCACTGACATTTTCTGTCTCTCTCGCCCACCTACGTACCCTCCACGTCTCTCTCTCTCTCTGCATTTCTCTGTCAATCTCCAGATTTGTGTTTTGTGAAGAAAAAGCAAGTAATTCCAACCCCCTCCTCATGCTATATTTAAACATAGAGGATTAGTGTTATCAAAACCAGCTGTGGTTCACTAGTTCAGATTGGAATACGGTTTATATACAGAAGGAAATAGGTAGTTTTTTTCCCCTCACCTCATCCTGTCTTGGGTATATAGAACAGTGTTAACCCTCAAGCTACCAACAAGGGTCTGGCCTTACCCTAGATAGTACTTTGAGAACATTCTACTGTATACAGCTCTAGAGAAAATTAAGAGACCACTCCAAATACTTCTTAAATCAGCATCTCTACATGTATGGCAGCCGTCCCATTCCAGTGTCTGTTGAACAGGCACAACTCATTCTACTTAGTGAGGTACTGATTAGTAAGTAAGTAAGTAAAGCTTTATTTGTATAGCGCCTTTCGTACATGAAATGCAACTCAAAGCGCTTTAGGTCATTATGTCATTTAGGTCATCACCTGAACTGAATCTTATTTAACATGGAGAAGGATAAAAACCACTGCTGTGGTCATCACTATCCTCTTGCAACAGGACCAGCTGGGTGGCAAAAACTGTGCCAGTAGTACCTCAAAAATAATTGGAATAAAAAAAGAACTATTGACCATGCCAAAAGAGTTGAAAAGAAAAGTGCTTTACTGGCCGAGGGACACGGTGAGCGTCAGGTTGCTTCCATCCTTCCAAATTCCAAAGACGGCGGTTCATAAGAACAAGGTCAAGCAGCAGACATTGGGGACAACAAAGCTACAGACCGGCAGAGGGCGAAAACGACTCCACTGACCGGGATGAACGCCAACTACTTCAAATGTCGCTCAACAACCGTAGGATGGCATCAAGTTCGAAACAGGCTCCTTGGGGCAGGGCTGATGTCGTGCAAAGCCAGAAAAAAGCCCTTCATCAAGGAGACGTTGTGAATGACGCATGACTCAAGCCATGTACAAGGTTGTCCTGGAAGAAATATTGCTTCCTTCTGCTCTGACGATGTTCCCCAATTAGTTTTTCCCAGCAGGACAATGCTCCATGCCACACAGCCAGGTCAATCAAGCTGTGGCATTCAAGAAATAATTGACAGGCCCAAAGTGTGCCAAGAAAACATTCCCCACATCATTACACCACCTCCGCCAGCTTGGACTGTTGACACAAGGGTCCACGGATGTCCACAGGTGTTCCTAATAAAGTGTTCAGTGAGTATATTGGTAGCTATTAATGACATTGCTCACTAGAAATACTCTATTGCTTGTGTACAATAACATGAGACTGACTATTTCTCACTTCATGACTCCCGTGACTTGCCAAGAAAAGGGAATGATAATGCTGATCATTGTGTGTCAATTTGTATACACCTGAAGGACTGCTATTTGCTGTTTACCTCAGTCAGGCAATTGTGCAATACAGTCGTGGAGGCACAAGGTTAAACCTTGAAAGGGGCAATGCTCCATAATAATGCCCTCTGGTTGGGTGTTTGTGTGTGTGTGTGTGTGTCTTAACATGGAAGGATTACAGAGGAAGCCTTTTCGAGAACACTGTCTTATTAGTGGCCTTGGCTTCAAATGTCAGCTGGTAATACTGATATTTGGCAGCCTTGGACATGTACATTACCTGACAGTACATGGCCTGCCAAAGGAAAAAGCCAAGTAGCTTGTAAGATATGGTTCTGTGTCAGCTGTTGTGGGAAGCTGATCTTTGTGGAGAAGACAATGTTACATGTGTCCATGACAATTTGTTATATTTTGGGTTCTTTGATGTAATGCTTTACTGTGAACCCAAATCAAGTATTCAAATGTGTTTGTGTGTGTGTGTGTGTGTGTGTGTGTGTGTGTGAAAAAGAGTGAGAGTGAGTGCTTACGTGCCTGTGTGCGTGAGAGTGTGCCATTTTGTAGATGCAGAGAGTGTTTGTCTGCCTGACAGCCTCTGCATCATGTCTGTCTAATGACCATCTCTGACTGTGCCCGTGGCCCCGTTCTGTCCACCTAACACTCATGGACACAGAGACGTGGCCTTTCTGGGCTAAGACGTCCCCAGCCAGCTCCAATCTGATCAGGCTGGCCGTCGCTGTGTCCCATGTCCCTCCTCTCTGTCTGACTTGGGAGATTTAGGTCAGGATGATGCAACTCATATTCAATGGAGACAGCCAAAGGGATTTAACATTCACTCATTCACTAATGGCCTCCCTGCCTGATTGACTTGTCAATCAATCAATGGGCTAGAATGGGAAAAAAAACAAGATAGAGCCTGCTGACATTTACAGGGTATGGGATTATTTATGCATGGTTTCAGAGACAAGGCTAAGCCACTTTGTTCATATTGACTGTATGAAGCCAGAGAGGCTATAGCCAGTACTATTTTCATATTCAGATGTCTAGTTCAGCCGTTGTCGGTAACAACGGAACTCGTATGAAAAGGATTTAGGGGGGGGAACTTAGGGTTTGAAGAGGAGCTAAGGAGCGAGGCGGATTGGGGAGAGACGGCTGAGTGTTGACGGACGCTGATGGTGGCTCGAGTGAATCGACGGCGCGCCAGAAGGCTGATCCAATTAAACATCCCACCAATCCAATTACCTGCCCACACATGATCTGCAGCCTACTCACTGACCCTCCCAACGTTGCCAAACACCACCTGATGATTCCCCCCCCCTCCGCCCTCGTTACCTCCGTCTCCCCTGAGTCTCTGCTCCATCTGTCAAGCCTGGCGTATGTTGTGTGTGCATTTTTTTCTCCCCCACTCATCTCTCCTGTAGCCCCACCTTCTGTCCCCCTCATACACACACACACACACACATATACACCTTCTCCTCCTCCTCTTTGTACCCTATTTACCGTCCAATCTCCCCCCATGATCGTTAAGCAGCTCCTAACTATCTTACCAGGAATGTGGACCTGATGGTGGCAGATCCATCACGGGAAGTGTTTATATACCGTCCAATGGACCTCTGAGGTCATACTTAAACGGATGTCCATAAAATCCCTGCAGGTGAATTATGGGTATCTATATGGCGGTATCCTTGAGCAAGGTTAGAATGGTAATGAGCGTCATGCGAAACTTAAAAGTGCCGGTAATGCGACAACTGGGCCATGTGAATGTATGTGTATGATGAGATACAACTGATCAGAAAAAGGCTTCAAGGTTGTTTTGTCGATACATTTTTCTCTTCTAATCAGACAATTGGTTATCCTAAAGGACATTTAGGCATACTGTAGTGTGTGTAGTGCCTGTGGGTGTGGGGTGTGTGAGTGTGTTTGTGGGCGCATATGTGACACATTCTAAAGCTTTGGTCCTCATGCCGGGATTGGATGTAATGATCGGAGATTTCTTTTGAAAAATGTGACTACATTTCTGCGTTGTTGAAAATCAACGACACATCGCTAGTCAACTAACACAGCTTGTTTTGTGAGTCTGCTAACAATGTAAAGTAGTGTTATAGTTAACTAGGTAGCAGTGGGGATTACTCACCGAATTCATTGCGTTGCAGTATTTTGGCTTGACTAGCGAGTTTGTGTTGCGATTCTCAACAACGTTGAAACGTAGTTACGTGTTTCAAAAGAAAGGTCTGAACATTTTGATTGGTTGCCGACATGCGAACCAAATGATCAGACTGTGTCACATACAGTATGTGCTGTGAGGGCGCGTGTAGGGGTGTGTGTGCGTGTGCGTGTGTGTGTGTGTGTGTGTGTGCGTGTGCGTGTATGTGTATGTGTATGTGTGTGTGTGTGTGTCTGTGTGTGTATGAGTTTCTGTTCTCTACAGTTGCAGAGGAATTAGGTTTGAACTTAATGACCTACAATGCGTCCAACAGTTGGTGCAGCCTTGAGGAGAGCGCTGCCATGGCTGTCGTGCGTTGACTCCCAACACCACTGTTTGCCTCACCTCATTGAATTCTATTACGCCGCACGACTAACCCACACTAGTAGTAATAAGTAGTTCTGCTGTTACCTCCGGACGCTTGCCGCAGTGTAATCATGATGGTCTAGTCCAAGTCATGTGAAACAAATAGCCTATTTGGAAAAACCTAGCCTAGGTTTTCATGTAGTGCCTGCCCTCAGCACATCTGTGTAAACAAAATACCACCTTGCCTGGACTCACAAGCGCTTTTCATTACTGTCCTTTCCCTTTTGGCACGACAGTTTCATTTTTACGGCCGACTCTACTTTTACAGCTTTCATGGCAGCCAATACTGTACTCCTGCCGCCCTGTTTTATAGAATATGGCATCTCTCCAGTGCACATGGCGGCCAAGAGAGTTACAGACCAGAGGCATGTCATTTGCTACTATTCTGTACCCTCCAAACTCATTCCCGTGTATGAAATGCTTGTGTTTTTACGAGCAGCGATAAATAAGATGCTCCCTTATGGCCGGCCTGGGGAGATTAGGATGCAGAGGGAGCTGGGCTTGTTGGGCATGTTGCATGTTGGAGAGAGCCTTTCCCTGGAGTGTCGTGTGCGGATTTGATGGTCGCGCAGCTCCTGTTGGACAGTTGTGTTAGCGTGATGGATGTAGGCGGCATATGTACAGTAGACACACTGTGTGCATGCTAAACAATACAGCCTGGGACTGTACTGGAGGAGCTGATCTGCTATGACCACAGCGTTATGTGCTTGGATTTTTAAATGGAAAGGGTGTGTGTGGTAAAGGGGGAGGGGAGCCAGTGGAGGCTGGAGGAGGTAGTCATCGGAGGATGGGCTCCTTGTATGGAACATATGGAGTGAGGAATGGTATGAAAAAACATGATTACCATTCCTCGTTGCGATCGATGCTTTACGATGAAGCCGTCCTCCGACTACCTTCTACCTCCACCAGACTCCACTTCCCCTTTACACGTGTTGTTTGAAACCATTCCTCATTCCGTTCCATGCTTTACAATGAGCCAGTCCTTTGATTTCTACACTGCAAAAAGTCATCTCTCAAAAACAAGAAAGAAAGCGATAACATGGGGGAAATTACTTAAAATATTACGCAGAGTAGCAAGTACAAAATATCTAGTCTCAAAGAACCGACAGATATCTTAAAACTAGTGCAGTCAGACTAAAAATAAGTACATCTTGTCTGGATACAAAGACAAGATTTAATAATAATTTTCTCAATATGTAAGAAAACTTGCTTAAATTTAGCAACCAATGCTATTGCAATCGTCTTGAAATAAGACCATATACCCTAGAATTTACATAGAAAAATAGCATGTTGTGCTTAGAATCAAGTAATCCTGACCTGACTGATTTATGAAGATAAATGTACTAGTACTAGAAACGAGATTGGCTTGCTTAAAAAAAGAATGAATCTCATTTCTTTTCACTTCTTTATTGAGGATTTGATTTAAGATATTTCATCTTACTGACATTTTACTTTCTGCAGTGTATCTCCACGGCCACCACTGGAGTTCCTTCGCCTATTCTCCCTGGGTCTGTCTCCATCGATCTCCTCTCCTCATTACTCTGAGCTACCTGGTGGTTGGGTGGCATCATCCCTCACCATTCACCACTGATCAGCAGTATTACAGTATAAATTATCGACTGTCCCCCCAAAGTGCATTTCACAGCACATTGTGTGACTTACTGAGTATGCTATCCATTAGTACACATACAGAGCCATTTGGATTCTACAAGATGTGTGTGCTTTGAAAGTTGGTCACAGCCCACACAGTTCAACAGGTTCATTTGAACAGACTGGTACAATTACAAGCATTATACAGTACATTTGAAGTTGTTTCTGTGCAATACTGTGTACAGTAAATGTGGTGAGCGTAGTCCATGTGTTTGTGCATACTGTGTAGGACTTATGTGTGGATAGGGTGGGAGCACTTGTGCAGAGGGAGAGACAGAGAGAGAGAGAGAGAGAGAGAGAGAGAGAGAGAGACAGAGACAGAGCGGGAGACAGACAGAGAGAGAGACAGACAGAGAGACAGACAGAGAAAGAGAGAGAGAGAGACACAGACAGAGAGAAAGAAAAAGAGAGAGAGAGACAGACAGACAGAGAGAGACAGACAGACAGACAGACAGAGAGAGACAGACAGACAGAGAGAGAGAGACAGACAGACAGACAGAGAGAGAGAGAGCTGCTACAGCAGTTCCTTTGACAGTTTCCACTCTGCCCGGTCTATATTAGCGTTGTCACTCTCGGAGCAGCATGGAGCCGTGCATGAGTGTGCACTGTGAAAACTGTCAGTGGATGTGGGCATGCACGCCACAGCAGGAGGGAAACACAGATGGACGCTTAAATATTCATACAAGTCGATTTGTTACTGTGTTCTAGTTGGTGCTGCACGACTGGCCTCACGTGTGGTAGAGAGAGATGGGGGGGGGGGGAGGGGTGAGAGAGAGAGACAGAGAGAGACAGAGAGGGGGGGGGGGTGAGGGATAGAGAGGGAGAGAGAAATAGAGAGAGAGACAGAGAGAGAGAGAGAGATAGAAAGAAAAGCATGAGGAGGGTGATGGACTGTTGTTCTTCCCCTCCAGTGGGTGTGGAGTGGAACTCCCAGGCTGTGCCACAGACTTATGCAGGAGGAGGAGGATTTCATCTTCTTCTTGTATGGATGTCGGTTTGGGTGCTTGGCTGTACTGTATGTGTTATACCCTGTATCTCATGAGTATGAGTATGAGTTCCTATTTCTAATCTAAATCCCTCTGTCTCTATTGGTCGGGCAAGGTTACCCAAAGGCTTTCCAATACATGAATCCTTGGAGGAATACTTTCCCTCTCTAGCAACCATTTGCATTATTTAGCACGGTCTAAAACTACCACATCCCTGGCTCATGTATTTGGCCTAAAACTATCACCCACTATCTTCCCACTGAACTCGTTCATACCGCTGCAAGACACTTGTCTTATCCCTCCATCTTTGCTTGAAAACTCATTGACATACTGTACATGCTGTATATACTGTATTTTAGATACTGCTACTAACTACTCACCAGGATTCCTATTGGAGAGATCGTCAGTGCAGTGAATCCAGGAAGAGTTCCTGGAAGAGCTGGCATGGTGGTCATAGCAACATCCCTCTGAATGATGACACCAACCCTGACACCAACGCAGGTGCAGTCTATTGCTTTAGGTGTGGTTCTGTGTTTTTCTGGCATCTGAAAGTAGTTGGAAGTGTATTCTTGTGATATAACTTCAATTCAGTTTAAACAAAGTTTTAAAAACAACAACTAATATGCTTCTGATATATGCTTCTGATGTGGCTTGTGGGAAAAAGAACATTGAGAGAAGACTACATATAGACTACATATAATACAGTACATAATAGTAGTACATAATAGAAACCAAAATCACTGTCTAAAACAGTTTTATTTGGCCAGTTGGAATATGAAGTTTAACTTAGGTGTCAATGGTGCTTTTTGGCACCAGTATTTCATTGTACAGCCGGCTTCAAAATCTCTCAGCAGGATATTGCTCCTCTGTGACATCTCGAGGACCCACAACAAGTCTGCAACTTCCTCAATAATTTTCCTCCTCTATCACCTTCAATTGGACCTACTGTATGCTATTCTATAAATAAACATTCCATTATACACTTTCTTTCTCTTCATCTCTCCGTGCTCTACCCATCCCCCCATCCCTGTCTCTATTTGAAGTAATGAAGCAGGTGTGAGGTCTCTGAAGTCCCATTTAAATGTACGCATTTGCATGCGCTTATACAGAGGAGAATGAGATGGTATTGTTCTATTCTTACAACACCGCATAAGTATAGAGAGCTCAGTTTGAGCCATGACGCTGTGCTATCGTCACTGCTAGGGAAGTGGAGTTTAATCTTGCCATTAATAACCTTGATCTTCCTCTCTCAAACCAGCTCATGTTCTTATCTTACCATTTTCATCCATTTTCGACTTTCCCAAAAGCCTCTTCCAGATATACAGTAGGTATCTCTTTCAGTTCAGCTCAAAGTCTTTTCACCCTCGATCTAGTCCTTTGGCTCAGTCCTGCTCTACTATCATGCCACGTGAATCAGCAACAGCAGAATAATGCCTTTGAGGTTTCCTTCAGAACGTATTACATTGGGACTCGGTCTGGCTAGGATGCTACCTATCATGAAATGTGCCCCTGCAGTCACTAAAGTCACTAATTCAGTCGCTCAGCAAAAAAGTTAGGGATTCTTTATTTGACAAAGCTGTACTTGACTTGGGAATAATAACCCTTGTGTGAGACTAGGATCACAGCTGCTGCTTGATCATTTCCTATCATCACCTGTGACTCTGTCCATGGTGCTGAAATACCTTACTTGTCCGTATTATATGGCTGTTGTCCATGGTTCTGAAATACCTTACATGTCCGTATATGGCTGTTGTCCATGGTGCTGAAATACCTTACATGTCCGTATATGGCTGTTGTCCATGGTCCTGAAATACCTTACATGTCCATATATGGCTGTTGTCCGTGGTGCTGAAATACCTTACATGTCCGTATATGGCTGTTGTCCGTGGTGCTGAAATACCGTACATGTCCGTATATGGCTGTTGTCCGTGGTGCTGAAATACCTTACATGTCCGTATATGGCTGTTGTCCGTGGTGCTGAAATGTCAGACAGGGCTCTGCTATAATATTGCAGGTGATCAGGGCACGTCTGTACAGTGTGTCTGGATGGGTCAGGGAACGACTGGTCTCGCTAGCCCAGCGGTTCTCAAACCTCTCCTCGGGCCCCCCAATCCTTCCACATATTTGATCTGTTCCACCACCAGCACACCTGATTCAACTAATCAAGTACAAATCATGATTGACTTGGTACTTGGCCCTTCTCATGTTATTGGAGTTGGGTCTCACAAGGAATGACTTTGAGTTTGACTCTAAGTTTTATCTGCAGTTGCATGGGACTGCTATGGGGAAGAAGTTTGCTCCAGCCTATGCAAACATCTACATGGCAGATTGGGAGCAGACTGTCTTCCCCAAATGCGTCAAACTTCCAGATGTGTACATCAGATATCTGGATGACATTTTTGGAGTTTGGTCACACTCTGAGGCGGATTTCAGGGAATTTATAGCTGTGCTTAATGGCCACCATGAATCGATTACAGTGAAATATAATTTACAAAAACAAAAAATTGAGGTTTTGGATACTGAGGTCTATAAAGAGGAGGGGGCTCGGAGGTTGGGAACGAGGGTGTTCTTCAAGCCGACGGACACTCATGCCCTACTGCACAAATCCAGTTACCACCCTAGACACACCTATAGGGGAATTGTAAAATCTCAATTAATAAGGTTCCATCGGATTTGTGCAGTGGAGGCGGATGTCCAGTCGGCAACCAGAACCCTCTTCCAAGCCCTGCAACCCAGGGGATATAGCAGGACTTTCCTCCGGACCATCAAAGCTGAGGTCCAGCAAAACTTTAGTAGGGGGGATAGACCTGCAAAAGAAGGGGACAATTGCAGGATAATTCCTTTTGTTTCCACGTTCTCCCCATCCTCGATGGAACTTAATACAATGATTAAAATCAATTTTAAAAGGACTCAAGATATCGTCGAACCGCTGGTGGATTTTAAAATCATTGCAGCCTTTAGGAGGAATACAAATATAAAAGATTTGCTAGTACATGCAGCATTAAAAAGCGATAAACAAGATAAACTAAAAAGACATTTAAAAACACCAAAATACATTACGAACATATATACAGACAAAGGGGCTCCAATCTGGAATGTTCTGGGTTTGGAGTCCTCAAACCTGGTATATGGAATAACATGTGGGGTCTGTTCTAAATGGTACATTGGTGAAACTAAGAACAAACTTTGTGAACGTTTAAAACAGCACCTTTACAGGGTAAATCGTATTGAGGAATCCACCCTACTGTATGAACATTTTAGAGATCATGGTAGGGAGAATCTCCTGATTGTAGGCCTGGAATCTGGAACCTGTTGGTCAAAAAGACAGAGAATGATGAGGGAAAGACACTGGATTAAAGAACTAAACACAATTTCACCCAGTGGTTTAAATGAAATATAAAAATTTACCTCTCATTTAATATGTACAGTCCAGTCCTGAAAAAAATCTGTAAAGGAAATAAACACTTACCTGCGATCCGATAGAACCTGAAAAAAGGGTTAAAAATAAAATAAAAAATACAGTTAAAATGGGTGCTTACCTGGATACGTACTGAAATTCTGAAGCCGGAGATCCTTGGATTGTGGATGGTCGACGACATAATCTGAACAAAGATCTGAAAGTAGAGAAAAAAACTAAAAGATTAGTGTTCCCGTGCATTCTGCGAGCCTTCGGGCAAGCAGAGCCTTTTATTCCCCTAACCTAACCCTAACCCTAACCCTAACCCTAACCCTAACCGTAACCCTAACCCTA
Source organism: Nansenia antarctica (assembly GCF_963989245.1). Lineage (NCBI taxonomy): Eukaryota > Metazoa > Chordata > Actinopteri > Argentiniformes > Microstomatidae > Nansenia > Nansenia antarctica. The sequence continues at coordinate 25,232,282 of NC_137690.1, forward strand.
AATGTGGCCTAACTAATTAATGCAAATGCAATTCAAAATGGAATAATCCCGAGAGAAGCCCCGACAGGCGCATGCGCATCCCTGCGCTTTCAGAACGAGCTATCCCAATGTCACGTCGGAATTCGACGTTTGGATGCAATCTCACGTCAGAATTCGACGTTTGTCCATAAACGTCGAATTCTGACGTCTGCCGTGTGAGACCAGGTTGGCTCACCATACCAAAATGTTACACTCGGGGTGTTGTCCACAGTGCCATATGATATTACACCTGCTATTTTGGGTTTGACGGTGGCCTTTTTCAGGCCTGGTGGCCTTTTTCAGGTTTGTGTAGTGGAACGGGCTGACATCATCTTCACAAATAGGCCTAAGCCCTTCTTTCCCCATGGCCCTCATTATGAAATAGCAAAAAGATCGGTTCAGTGGATCTGTGGCAACACAATCTGACGTTGATTAGTAAATAGTATAATCCTATCTGGTATAGTTAACATTAACACTGCCGATCAACAATGTTCAATATTCTGTTTATGTTCAAACAAAACCCTTTGTTGTTGTTCTGCATACCCTGCATTGGCCCAGCCCTCACCTGCTCTTGTCAAGTCGATACGTGAGGGGGGGCACGCAGGTAGTCCTTTTATGGCTGTAGTTTCCTGCCTGCCCCCTCCTTGTCGCTTCAGTTGAATCAACGAGGAGTAGAGAGAGCGAGAGGAGTATCCAACCGCTACCAGCGAAGCGCGTTTTCTGTTCCAACAGTGCCGCTGCGCTCGCAGCCAAACTCAAGGCTACATCCTTCAATCTTTACTGATTTATTTATTCAACATTAGTGCATGAAAACATATGAAAGCTGCTCATAGTATTGCAACTCAGGGAAAATAGGAGTTTTTTTCCCCCCTTCTCTGCCGTGTCTTTCCAACGCACTTTTCTTCCTCCACATTTAACGCCGATCAGGGGAATGATCTGCTTTTTCTCTTGTGCCGTTTCCAGTTCAGCATGGGAACTGCCGTATCCAAAAGGAAGAATTTAAGGAATGATGCGATATCTTCTGTGGCCGCAAAAGTTAGGTGAGTGGAGTGCCCGGGATCTGTGTTCGGGCAGGTGGGATGGAGCAGGTGCACTGCCGCGGCGCAAAAAAGTGCCTCACAGTAGGCACATAAACGCGCCTTTCTGCATGTATAATGGGTATTTCTATCTTGTATCATACTATTTCATAGTGACGGGAGCATGTGCTTAATGAAATTGATTCATATGCTACTGTATATCGATCATATTTTATACAGTTTGCTGTGAGTGATTGGTGGGATCAAATCTGACCATGATTGATTTCCTTCGATGGTTTATTTAATTTTGATGCGTTATTGTAATAATAAGACGGCATCTACTGCATTACTGCTAACTTTACTGTATGTTCTATTGGAGTTTAAATGTATCTCATCCTCTGAAATCCTCAGCCCCAAGTTGCTGTCTATAAATGCATCATTTTAAAAATAAATGTACAGTAAGGTTATACGTATTATAGATGATAAAACATCATTTTAAGTAAAACAAATATTTAATGAGATTAGCCATATATTATGTACTGGTTCTTATTAATTCTGCATATCATTCACACACGTTTATAGTGTTAACCAGGTTTCTCTTGTAAAACATTGTAACATCTTAATGAGGCTAACCTGGATGAATAAAGGTAGGATTATATCGTTATAATGTGAGGGTTAATGGTATTCAGGTTTAGAATGTCAGTTAGGGTATTGGATTAGAAGGGCTGAAAACTAAATGTATAGTGTGTAGACAACAGCAAGACATGTCTAGTATACTACAGTGTGATACTGTACCTACTAAACAGCAGGTTTATGAGTAATCCTAATTACTGAAGATTGACTGACCAGGAGTCATGACCTCGCACATCTTTCACAGTCAGGGTAGCATTTGTTTCAGAGCACCATGTTCTGTTGTAACGGTACGCGGCCTCATCAGTAATGGCAAGGGATGGACCATATCGCCACAAAGTGATAGGCAGTCTTGTCTCTGACCACATTTCTCCCAGACAGAGTATTCAAACACACAGATGGAATAACCCTTACATTAAATTACAGCCACAACCGCACTCACTATGTGCTCTCTCTGTGTGCTCTCTCCGTCTCTGTCTCTCTCCCTTCTTTTCACTCCCCCCCCCCCTTTCTCTTTCTCTCACACTCACAAAGACACATGCCATAAATCAAGCTGATCACCGTCTCAAAGACACTATTGGACTCAATCCCAAGTACGATGTTTAGTTCTCCTTTGATTAAAGATTATACGACGTGTCCACAGAAAGCTGTCTGATACATTTCATGGTGTGCTTGCAATGGGCACAGGGAGTTAGATCATTGTTTAGTAATCATTCTTGAGTTACAGACACCTTTTTATTCCTAGATCTAGACAGCACTATAGTGGCTCAGCCAGAACCGTAACTCAGAGGGTCAGATGATCTCTCAGTTCATTGTCTTTCCCACTGACGGGCCAAATCCTCCTTCGTCTTGTGGTCTTTGTGTTTGATTGAACGGCTGGCTTAACCGTTGAGCTCCTCATCGGACACTGAAGCTGCCCCCCCATATGAATAGATATCTGATATCAGTAGTCTTAAAGAGGTTGAAATAATTTAGATGCCTTAACAACAACTTAAATGACTGCGGTAACTCAATTCTAATTGAACCAAGTATGCGTCAGTCTTGTTCCAGGTGAGACGCCGGGGGAGTCAGTTGACTCTGATGCAGCTCCAGATCTGGAAAGTCACTGTTGTTGAAGGTTACTGGTCCGACCAGCTGAACCAACTTGTTTCTAAGGACTCTGTCTTGCTCGGGTGTATACTTTATACTATCGATGTAGTACAGGTGTGAAGGCACATGTATAGCATTGAGGACATCACAGACAGGTCTACTGTTTCAGGTATTGTGTATAACTGTTTTTGGTTGGATGACTATTGGCAGTAGAATGGTTAAATTAGTGAAGAAGGAGTCTTGGACAGCATGTCTGCCAACAGCCTCATCTGTCTTGGTCTGCCAACAGACTCAACCACTCAAGTTAAACACACTGATCTGAGGGGTTAAAGTGCACTGAATCTGTATATTGATTATGTGTGTGACCTCGGTTGTACTGCTGTTTTACTGCTGTAAAAGATGTGTGGTAGTCTGAGCAACTCTCCTTTTTATGGAAAGAGAGGATAATTCTCCAGGGGGTAGAGAGATTCGATCATCACATTTTTCTTTTTTATTTCCAGTATGCTTGGAATCCTCTTCACCTATTTCTCATAAGACCCAATTGTCTGCTTAATATCTCAGAGTCTGAGTTTAGGTTGCATGATGGAAAAAATTAGTTTTGTAAAAATAAAAAAAAGCCCAGAGCACTCTCTCTCTCTCTCTCTCTGGTGAGGCTCCTGCTCTCCTCATCATGTTTGTGAGAAGTGTTTGTAAGAATAACAAACAACCTGATCTAGAAGGCTTCTGTGATAGATACACAAATATCTCAAAACATAGTGGTTCTAACAGGCCCGGCGCCAGAACCAACACCTTGGAAGGGCCATTGATCATTGATTTTGTATGGATGCCCACCCATATGGATGCCCACCCATACAAAATCAATGATCAATGGCCCTTCCAAGGTGTTGGTTCCCCCCGGTAATTACGGTCCCGCGTGGAATGCAATTTATGACATGACCAACATAGTCAGATGGTGGTTTTACATTGGTTTTACATTATTTAAAGCTTAAGTGCTAAATAGATAGACAAAGTACATGGACCTACATAAATCCAAATATGAGGTTAAACATTCAAACACGCCCTCAGAATACCAACAGTTCAGAAAGAAAAGAAAACGTGACTTTTGATTGGATTGGCAAGACGCACGTTTGGGTGGCCTGAGCCCACCCCTGCCCATAGCCACCGCCGGCCTTTGGTTCTAATCTCATTTAATCCCATTTCACTTTTGGAAGCATTTACTGTGGTCGGCATGGTTCGGGGGCTAATTCTTTCATCTGTGGTAAAACATGATTTCATGGCCTCACTCACACCAGCCAGTGTGACCACTAGCAATGCTGTCCTCCCCGCAAAGCGGATTATCCGCTCTAGTCAAAGCAACGCAGGCTATTACAGCACACCTGTGGTCCTCTCTCAATTACTGTTGATCCATAATGACAGTCGGGAACGTACAGCTGGTACCCCTACAATATGTCGAGGAATAGCGGCCCGTATTTGAGTAAGATAGCTGTTTGACAGTGCATTGGAGTTGGAGTTTATACAGTCAAACTTCCCCCGGTGATGAACTCGCAGCAGAGCAAAAGTGAAAAGAAGGGTAATTGCCTGACAAAAAAGTATTTGTTGTTTGCATTGCTGTGCCACCTCTCCACAAGTGTTGCTCTAATGAAGTCACCAGCCTCTGCACCCAACCTTCTTTCTCTGTACACTCCCAGGCAATCAGGGTGACACTGCCAGATACCCAGGGACAATGCCCATTGATTAGAGCCTGCAGAGAACTGTATAAGAAGAACAAAGAGTGGGTGCTGCTCTCTCGTTCTCTCCCCCTCTCTCTCTGTCTCTCTCTCTCTCTCTCTCTCTCTCTCTCTCTCTCTCTCTCTCTCTCTGTCTGTCTCCTCCTCCACATCTCTAGTTGTGACTGTGTATAGTGGAGGATTACTGAGCTGAGGGGAGTTTGCCTGCTGTAATAACTCTGATTATGGCCCAGTAATGATACAGGATGAGGAAGAGGAGGGTGGAGAGAGAGATAGGAGGGTGGAAAGAGGGAGATGAGGGTAGAGGGAGAGAAAGAGAGGGAGAGAGGAGTGAGAGGGGGAGAACAGGGGCCGGCCTTGTCTCATTGATCTGTATAATTATTGCTGTGTGTCACCGCGGCTCAGCAGATGCCGGATGGAGACGGAGGAAACAGTGGGTTAAGACATAACAACGCACTCATCAGGAGGGCGGTGACACACCAGTTAGGATAATTCCTCATGTCACACTAAGTGGGACTGGGGCCGAGTGTCTGGACGTGATCACGATACTGATCAAACTTGCGTCGTCGCTTGGCTACTCAGGGATTCTCGACATTGTGAGTGTTTTTTTTGTTAACCGAGTTTGAAAGCAATATTATTTATCTCTTTAAAAAAAAATGGTTTGTACAATGTAGTGAGTGAAAGCAAATTTGGAGGCCTGCCAAGTCATATTTTTCCATTTGGACGAGAGGGAGAGGGGGGGGGGGAGACGGAGACGGTGACGAACAGGAAGAGGAACAGAGTTTGAGGAACAAACTTCATGTTTGTTGTGTCAAAGTTTTTCACAATTCAGCTCGTTTCAGAGGGAACCGAGACTCGGTTTTGACAGGGGGAGACGCAGGGAGGGATGAACGGAGGAACAGAGAGAGGGAGAGAGGGAGAGAGAGAGAGAGAGAGAGAGAGAGAGAGAGAGAGAGAGAGAGAGGGAGAGAGGGTGAGAGGAAAGAGGTCAGAGATGTGATCAGAGCGGACGGTGCCAGGGAGGCTCAGCGGCTCGCTGCTGAGGAACATTCAGTGCTCCTTTTCCCCCCAAAATACCGTGACACATAAAAGAGACACAGCCCCATCGGAAATCCTGTCACTTCTCTTCTCCTCGCTGCGAGTCCAGCGGTGAAGTGTCATTGTGACTCCCGGAGCAGGAACACACACCACTGCCTCTTTTAGACACAAAAAAAATCTATTACAGTACGATTTATAAACCCGGTTGGAGCCCTCGTACCACGAGGATGTCTTCTGGGTATAAGGGTTTATGTCTGTGGCATCCATGCAGGAGGTCTCTCTCCGTGGTTCAAACCCAGCCCGGATACAAAGACACTCTTATCTAGTGGGCCCGGGTGCCTACTCTCCCGTCTCTCTCCTGTGACTCTAATGGACCACACCAGCCCTCTGCGTTCACAACAGCATTATCCCTCTGCATGACAGCATACACTTTGTGTCCATGAGCGGCCACAGCGCATGTGTCTACAGGCCTACTCTCTTCATGCTTGACTGTGTTCATCAGTGTGCTTACTGCCTCCTATATGGCACGCTTGAGAGAAAAAAAAACAGGCCATCTTGTACTGTTGTAACATAACATGTATAGTTGGGAATAGGTCACCTCTCTAGTACTGTTCGACACTTTCTTCCCTCTTTGATAGGCTTTACCTCACCCCCCCCCCTCTTTTTTTTCCTATTTTCGGGACCTTTAAACACATTTCTCCTTCCTTGTCACCGTCTTCCTGTTTTGTTTTTTCCCCCTTCTGCCCACTCCGCTCCGTCCGTGTACCATCCCCCTCCGCGTTTTTTCCCTTCTTTTTTTCTTCCCTCTTTCTCTGTCACATGCAGGATGCTCCCAAAGGCAATCCACAATGCATCCTGACAGCACACAGCACACAGCGTGAGGGCAGAGGCGGAGGCGGAGAGACACGGCACGGCGCCCTCTTATCCTACCACGCCTCTCTTCTTGTCGAATGAATGATTGTATACACCCCAACTGAAGGGTTGTGTTTGCGTTCGTTATTTAATCAACATTTGAAAAAAAAAAAAGTTCGATCTTCATATGCTGGCACGATAATTGCTTTTTTTTGCTTGTCTCCCTCTCTCTCTCTGAAAGCCCTGTAGAATGTCCCTGAGAGCCACAGAGGAGACAGATTAAATGGAATTTGGGAGTCACAGATGTGAGTTGAGGGAATTTCATGCTGAAATGTCTCTAGGGGCTAGGGGTGCAATCCAGGTCGGACGAGCGGTATCACACGGATATCAGTGGGTTTGGTATCGGCCCGAACAGAGTTCCACAAGGTGATAGGGCGATAGGGCTTGATTGTTGGGGGGGAAGTGGCCGTAGTCCTGTGTTTGTGTTGGCGTCCCCATTACTTGATACACAACCTTGTGGAATTGTTACAGGCGGAAGCGAAAGAGCCTGAGCGATAAGAGATGATTGCTTTCTCTCCTCTCATCTCCTCTGCCCTCGTCTCATCTCCCTCCATGAGTGGAGTTTTTTTTCCTGTGAGCGCTGCACGTGCTTCTTCTGCCTCATATTTAATTACTCTGAGTGTTGTAGCACAGAAGCATGGCTACACTGACAACGCAGCAATCCCATTTCATAGCATAGCGCGCATGCGTGCGTGCGTGTGTGTGTGTGTGTGTGCGTGCGTGCACGTTTGTGAGTGTGTACTATGTGTGTTTGATTATTTATGTATTGCTATATATATTTTGTGTTTATCTATGTAGCTACACTGCACAGTGTGAGTATGTGGGAGGTCTAGCATCAGAAATGTGTTTGTGTGGGAGTGTTTTAATCAGGAATATTAAATCACATAGTACAGCTTTATATTTGCTTCTCTGTTGACAATTATAAGAACAATAGCCTACACAGAAAATTACAAATAGTTCGCAGAGGAGGGAGTGTTTTTTGGTCTTGACAGATATTTTCATTTACAGGCGAATCACTGGACTAACAGCAATCATTTTCACAATCTGCTGTGTTTGATATACTCATATTAATTATTTTGGATTTTTTTTTATGAATCAAAATACTTTTACCAGGTGAAGGTAACCCTTGCTCTGTAGCCATATGATATTCCAGCCATGTATTAAAACACCTCAGTCAACCATGGGTGTTGATCGAACCATAGGAGTTGAATCAGGTGTATTCAAGCTGGACTGGTCTTGCATGAGGTCTGTCCAAAGAATTACGTCCCCCAAGAAAGAACCCCTCTTATCTACCTCCCCTATGGAATGTGGACTCGCATGGTGATGATTTGACCCTAGCTATATACCCGGTTTCAATATATGCACAGGACCATGAAGATTAGTAGAAGGGGAGCAAATGATGTGATTAATGCTTATGGCTTGGATGCTTATCTTTAAGATGTTGTAATCATTATACATACACACCTCTTCTGTACGACTCATCATCGTGAAGGTTGTTGAGACTTAATGTAGAAACTATAATGAGGAGAAGTGAAGCCTGTTTGTCTGTTTTTTTCTCTGAAGAACTGGAAACGATTCTGCAGAGTCAGCACCTTGTGAATCTAGCAGGAAGCGTACCCCAAAAAACACTAGCACAAGCATGTTGTGACATGTCTCTGAACCCGTGATTTCTCTTAGACCTTGTGTTTCGTAATAGACGTTATACATCGTGATGTGTGGTTGACCGGGTGGCCGATTATAATCGGATGTTATTAGGAAACGTGAAGGACTGTAAAAGAACATCAAGTGGCGCCAAGTGATTTCAGTGAACATGTGAGATAACATGGTGATGATAATAATGGTGAGGCATGTAACTGGGAGGAGAGGGGGTTAAGTAGAAGAAGTGTATATAGTAGTGACAGCGTTTCAGAATAATAACCTGGGACCTTTCGACTGGCTGACGAGCATGCTCTGCGCTACCCCCACGACCAGCTGTCATAACTCTGTAAAGGCTGAACCTCTTAAATAGAGCACAGACCTGACGGCCTTGTTGTACTGTGCCTACCGGGAGACTGACTAACCGGATAGGGGAAAGGCTAACCGTCTCTGTCAAAATGAAATCAACCTGCTTCTTTATAATGCCACACTAGCCCTAGAGCATGTCCTGAACCATGACCAATACTGCTGTTTCAACTTGAAAGAGAGAAATCATTTTGGATCTGCTCCTTTTCAGCCGTAGACATGATTGACACCGCAGGGGGGAATGGAGACATGGTGAAAGTCAACCTCCGACAAAGGCTTTGTCTCACTGTGGCAATTCTCACATGTGTGTGTGTGTGTGTGTGTGTGTGTGTGTGTGTGTGTGTGTGTGTGTGTTGTCTCACCGTGGCAATTCTCACGTGTGTGTGTGTGTGTGTGTGTGTGTGTACGTGTGTGTGTGTTTGTGTGTGTTGTCTCACCGTGGCAATTCTCACTTGTGTGTGTGTGTGTGCGTAGGTGTGTGTGTGTGTGTGTGTGTGCGCGTGTGTGTATGTTTGTATGCGTCACACCTCTTCTCCCTGATTGACCGATCCCCTGCTGTACTGTTTCTCTGACTGGCTGAGGGAGTGATGAGCTACTGCTGGTGCCTCTCTGAACCCCCCTGGGTGCCGTCCTGACTGCAGGAGAGGCCAGGCTTCCTTCTAAACCAGAGAATAGGTCCTAGTTTTAGGTCACGTTTCACCCAAATCGAGGACAGAAAGCATGGACGAAGTTGACGGGAACGACTGATCTACTAATCTACTAATCGAATCTATCCCTAATAGTACATGTTCTGTCTGTCCGTTTCTGTGCAGCGAGATGAGACTGATGTTTTTATTGTTCAGATGAGCACTCAGGTGAGACGTTGGCAGAGGGGGGAGTGAGTCACACTCGGTGCCTCCCCATCGTGAGTGAGTTAACGATCCGACGTTAATCAGTGTGTGTGTTGTGCTTCTCTCTGCAGAGCAGCTAGAGCATTCGGAGAGTACCTGTCTCACACTCACCCTGAGAACCGCAACGGATCAGGTAGGGAAACGCCTCAGGCAGCCCCGTCCCACATCACATCGCCAACAACGCATACAGATACCAGCCAACGTTTTTGGGGGTTGTTCACAGCACTGCAAAAAAAATGCGAACACACAGACAGACATAATGTACATACACACACACACACATGCGCAAACGCAGACACACATACTGTACACACACACGCGCGCAAACGCAGGCACACACACTGTACACACACACACACACACACACACACGTGTATGCGTGACCACACACACACACACACACACATACACACACATGTGCAAACGCAGGCACACACACACACACACACACACACACTGTTGTTACGATTGTCTGTCTGTCTGTGTGTGTGTGCGTGTGTGTGTACAGTATGTGTGTCTGCGTTTGTGCATGTACACACATACATACACACACACACACACTGAAGTTGTTACGATTGTCTGTATGTCTGGCATGTTCCTCAGTGAGAGTGTGTGTGTGTGTGTGTGTGTGTGTGTGTGTGTGTTTGTCACCTCCACAGGCCCTGAATCAGGTTTGTCTGCCAAAACCCCTCTCTCCTCACACTCCATCCTCTCCAAATCCCTCTCCATACTGCCTCTCATCCCTGTCCGCCATCCCTCTCTTCACACAGTTCTTTCTCTCCAGCTTGCTGTCTCTGAAAAGCTTTGTTGGTTCACTGGTGTTTACTCCGCTCTTGCCAAGGCCTTGAGCGCAGAGAACAAACAGCCCTGTCTCCTCCCTACTATCTGTCTCTTTATCCGTCTCTATCGCTCTCTCCTTTTCTATCTTTCTCTCCATCTCTAGATCACCTTCTGTCTGACACCTTCATTGGCCAGGAGACAGACTCCCCTGACATCAGCCGTCTCCACGGCAACAACCTGCACCCCCAGAGCCACGCTGTGCCTGTAGCCAAGCCTAGCCAGGACCCGACCCAGCACCAACCCCACCTCCAGACCAAGACCCAAGCCCAGCCTCAACCCAAGAGCCAACCCCAGCTCCTACCCCCGCCTAGCGGCCTCCAGCCCTCAGGCTCGGCCAAGCGCAGGTTCTCAGCCGAACGGAGCTTCTCCTCGGAGGAGCAGCCGCCGCCGCCGCCCAGGTGCGCGGAGGGGAGCGTGAAACCAGCGCACGTCTACACCATCACCAGAGAGGGAGGCATGCTGGGGGGCCGAGGCAGCGAGGAGAGCCTGGAGCTGGTGGTCCTGAAGGGGGTGAGGGAGCAGCCGCTCTCCCAGGCCCCCTCCTCCCAGTCCTACGCCACCCAACAGCCCTCGCGCAGCAACAACAACCACCACCGCGGCGCGTCGGGAAACCGCCAACGAGGCAACAGCAGCCACAACCACGGCCAGCAGGCCCCCCCGGGGGGCGAGCAGCCCCACAGCGAGCAGCCCCAGTCCCAGCCCCTGCAGAGCTCAGGCAGCGCCCACAACATCCGGGACTGGGGGGTGAGGAGGGGGGGCTCGCGGGAGGACTGCACCCCGGACTGCGTGCCCTGTATCCGGGCCCCGTGTAGGAGCCAGCGCTCCCTGGACCTGGAGTCGTCCCCGCGCGAAGGAGGCAAACAACGCAAGAAGCTGGAGAGGGGCTACAGCGAGGACCCCGGCTCGACTGAGGAGAGGGGTGAGGAAGACTACAGGATGAAGGAGGGTAGGGTGGGGGGGGGGGGTCTTAGGTCTGTACAGTACAGTACATACCGGGGGATGCTGGTGGAGGTAGCGATTCCTCATTCCGTTCCATGCGTTACAATGAGCCAGTCCTCCACCGGCCTTCCCTAGTTTATACTGTAATCTTCTATCTTTTCTTGGGCTTGTCTAATCTCTGCCCTGTTGTTAGTGTCATCTCTGTCGGGTAGAGAACAACAGTCCAAGTGTTCTGTTGTCGTCCTATTACTAAGGCTTCCTTTGTTTGTAGAAGACAACTCTAATGGCTGGTTCCCCAAAGAGAACATGTTCAGCTTCCAGACAGCGACCACGACCATGCAGGCGTGAGTATGGGAGGACCAAGACAATGCTTCACTTCCATTGTGTTTAAACATGCGTTTATTATGGGCTTGACCAAGATAGATGAAGGGTTTTAAAAGTCTTTGTCTTTTTGTTCAGAAGGGTTGACTCATAGGGGAAGCAGGGGGCCATGGAGTGTGGGCTGCCTGAGCAGGGTCATTACACACACACGCACACACCGACACACACACACACACACACACACACATACACACACACACACACACACAGACAAGCTCCCCACTCTGACTGCTTAATTATAACCTGTCTGGAGAACTGATAATTACGGTCCACACATGCGCGCACACACACACACACACACACACACACACACACACACACACACACCACACCACACTGCCCTCCCACCGCGCCTTTCATCTGCTCTCCCCATGTCTCTCCACTCGGCCGTCTCGCTGGATCCCACGCCCCCTCTCTCCTCCACATCTGTCAGCGTCTTTGTTTGTTGTTCTCTCCATCTGTCTCTCCATCCCTCCTCGCTCTGTCCTCCTGTCTTACTCACCCCTTCTCAGTGAGCTTGGATCAACGACGCCATGTCACAGGGCTGGGTCGTGTCGGCAATTACCGTACATGCAAGAGTTCCTTTTCAAAAATATACTTTTTTGAATTTAAAGTCTTGTTTTTAACCATCCCACATGGTTGCAGTCATTACATTTTCCTTGTAAGGTTTTTGAGGCACAGATGAATACAAATATTATATGCAGCAAGGATAGTTCTCATTCACAGTTTCCTTGTCTGACAAACTTGGGACATCCACTGTGTATATATACTGTGTATATAGTATACTGTACATATCTCTCTGTCTGAATGCTAAAGCTTCTAACTCCTACTTTTTCTCTTTTCTCTTCACTTTTCCCTCCCTACGGCCAACTCCTGTGCCTGTAGAATATCGTGAGTAACACTCTCTCTCTTTCCCTCCCTCACTCTGTTTACCTCAGAGAGCTTCCACCCTACCGCTCTACCCGCTATGTGCTACTACTTTGTCTCCTGTCTCCTTGAAACCTGAACCCCCTTCTTTCTGGACTGAGTGTTTGAAGTTATGGACATTAGATTTATTTAATAATCTATTGGAAAAACAAGTTAACGACAAGTTCAGTGTACAGGAGCTCCAAAGGTTTGTGTTGTGACTCGATGCTTTGAATCTAGTCGTAGGCGGGGTTAATTTCTAGGTCAACTCAGTATCTCAGTATGAAAGAGTACAATGGCTCAAAGTAGAGATCGATGTGGCATTTGCTATTCCCTTTAGTAAGCTCCACAAACAGCGACAACATTTGAAAACAGTCCTTTTCATCCTTTATCGCAGCGGATGCACTGCAGTTGTTTACTTTTAAATGTTTTCAGGGGAAATAATTGCCTGAGAGCGCACTATTATATATATATATATATATATATATATATATATATATATATATATATATATATACGTATATATATATATATATATATATATGCATGCTATAATGGAAAGTACATATTTTGTGTGAAGTTTATAATAATAAGCAATTATGTCAGTCACCGTCTTCATTTCTAGACAATAACTAACTAATAACAATAATACAGTAGTCCAGGTGTTCCAAAAAGTTTTAACTCTTGCGACCCCAAATAATAATGTTTTTTAAATGTTTTTTATTATTATTTCAGAGAATGGTACAAGGGACTGGTAACATAAATAAACAAAAGAAAAATAGAATAACAAAAATCCAGTACAAATACAACATTCCCAAAAACCTTCCACCCCCCCCCCCCTTCCCCTTCCCAATCTCCCTTTACCCCAAAAGTCCCCCACCACCTCCCCCTCCTCCCACAAATGTCCCTCCTGCCAAATACCTCCAACCCACATGCCCAATCACAGCCCCCCGCCCCCCACACCCCACCCTACAGGACCCTCTGGAAGGAGCAAATAGATTAGCCTATAGTAATGTCTTGAGAATGGTAATAGTTTGATCCCAAATAATAATGTTGTGTGACCCAACAACTTGATTACAGGCTACAGTATGCCCACACGTCATAATGACATCCACGTGTATTCTAGTTTAAAACATGCTCTAATTGGTTGGATATGAACACTAACACACTGTAATACAGGCTACACCAGTACACAGACAATAATGTCTTCATACAAAATGACAAATATTGTCAAATCATAGATCATTATTCAGTGCGTCCCAATTTGAAAGCAGCAGGGTTTGGCTAACTTCTGTTTGGGAACTGCTACAATAGACCATTTGTTGTAATGGATAGTTGATGTGCACAGTTCAGTATTTTCTTATAGTGTAGTATCATCTTCTACACTACCCAGTTCTTTCCTTTGTGTTTACTCAAAAATACACAGGTATCAGGTACACACACACACACACACACACACACACACACACACACACACACACACACACACACACCTCTCATCAGATAACCCCCAGCTCGTACGACACTGGATTGAAATCTGACATCGACTGTCACTGCTGATGGTTACTTCTTCTGACATGCTGTCACTGCCTATCTCCATTTGTGAGACACACACACACACACACACACACACACACATTAGATACATACTCTAGGGCTGTTTCTTCTCTTCTCTACCTCTGTAGCTCCATGTATGTCTGATCTGTGCTCCTCTACGACTCGTAGTCGTAGTCGTTGCGTCTGTGTGTGTGTGTGTGTGATGTGTGTGTGTGAGTGTATAGTGTCTGTCTCTGGTGGATAACACACAACTGTGCTGTGCTGGCTCTAACCCACTAGCCGTCCTGCCGTCTAGCTAACCCCGCCCGCGCCCCCCCCTACCTCCCCCCTAACTAACTAACCCCTGCGCTCACAAAACCCCGCTCTCCCAACCCCTCCCTCCCACTCCTCGCCCCCGACCCCGTTAACACTGTGACACGTCCCAGCAGGGCTTTCCGCGGCATTGCTGAGAAAAAGAGGAGGAAAAGGGAACAGGAGGCAGCCACCACGACGGAGAGGTACCGTGACCTGGCTGTCCTGTCCTGTGTTGTGAAAACTACCCCCGCAGTCCCTCCCCAAGCCCCCCAACCCCCCCTCACACACATGCCACTCAATGAGACCACCCATGACCTTCCCTCTCAAGGATCCTGATACAACAGAGAGATTTGCTTAATCGCCAGACCTTTGACTTCAGGATGTCAATAGTCTATTTGGTGTTATGCACGTGTCTGTGGTGCTGTCGTTCTCTAGGCCTTTATCATGAGCAGTGATGTAGTACAGTAGTGATGTAGTAGTGATGTAGTAGTGATGTAGTAGTGTTGTAGTAGTGATGTAGTAGTGATGTAGTAGTGATGTAGTACAGTGATGTAGTAGTGATGTAGTAGTGATGTAGTAGTGATGTAATAGTGATGTAGTAGTGATGTAGTAGTGATGTAGTAGTGATGTAATAGTGATGTAGTAGTGATGTAATAGTGATGTAGTAGTGATGTAGTAGTGTTGTACTAGTGATGTAGTAGTGTTGTAGTAGTGTTGTAGCAGTGATGTAGTAGTGATGTAGTAGTGATGTAGTAGTGTTGTAGTAGTGATGTAGTAGTGATGTAGTAGTGATGTAGTAGTGATGTAGTAGTGAGGTAGTACAGTGATGTAGTAGTGATGTAGTAGTGATGTAGTACAGTGATGTAGTAGTGATGTAGTACAGTGATGTAGTAGTGATGTAGTAGTGAGGTAGTACAGTGATGTAGTAGTGATGTAGTAGTGATGTAGTAGTGAGGTAGTACAGTGATGTAGTAGTGTTGTAGTAGTGATGTAGTAGTGTTGTAGTAGTGATGTAGTAGTGTTGTAGTAGTGTTGTAGTAGTGTTGTAGTAGTGATGTAGTAGTGATGTAGTAGTGATGTAGTAGTGATGTAGTAGTGTTGTAGCAGTGATGTAGTAGTGATGTAGTAGTGTTGTAGTAGTGATGTAGTAGTGATGTAGTTGTGATGTAGTACGGTGATGTAGTAGTGATGTAGTAGTGATGTAGTAGTGTTGTAGCAGTGATGTAGTATTGAGGTAGTACAGTGAGGTAGTACAGTGATGTAGTAGTGTTGTAGTAGTGATGTAGTACAGTGATGTAGTAGTGTTGTAGTAGTGATGTAGTAGTGATGTAGTACAGTGATGTAGTAGTGTTGTAGTAGTGTTGTAGTACAGTGAGGTAGTACAGTGATGTAGTACAGTGATGTAGTAGTGATGTAGTAGTGATGTAGTAGTGATGTAGTAGTGAGGTAGTACAGTGATGTAGTAGTGATGTAGTAGTGATGTAGTAGTGAGGTAGTACAGTGATGTAGTAGTGATGTAGTACAGTGAGGTAGTACAGTGATGTAGTAGTGATTAGGGGTGCAACGGTTCTCGGTTTTTTTACGGACGGTACGGTTTGCGTTCCACGGCTCAATTCACTAGTGAACCGTGACGGTTTTCGGTTTTCGTTTTTTTTTTTTTTTTTTTTTTTTTTTTTTTTACCTTTATTTTACCAGGAAGTCACATTGAGATTAAAACCTCTTTTACAAGAGAGACCTGGCCAAGACAGGGTCAAAATAGTAGCTTAAAAAAACTGTTCAGATAACAAGACAGGACATAAGACAGTGGCAACAATACAATAGACAAACAATGGTAGGGGTATTTACAAGGTGATTAAAACATTGAGAAGTCTAACCAAAGCAGGTACAGCGAGCGGTGACCACATCCTTTAATCTACGCTTGAAGATACTTATGGAAATAAGGGCCTCTAATTTAAAAGTAGTCTGTAGGTCATTCCAAGACCAAGGGCCATAATAAGACAAGCTTGCCCTTCCAACATTGTTCATGATAAGTGGCACCTTGTATTGTAGCCATCTACGAGACCTGAGACCCGAGCCACTCGGTATAGGGATGAACTTCAGGCCCAGATAATTCGGTAAGAAGCCAGAGATGATTTTAAACACAAGAGTGTACCAGTGTTGGAGCCTTCTGACAGAAAGAGATGGCCATCCAACCAGACTATACAGTGTACAGTGATGGGTCCTGAAGGCACTATTGGTGATGTATCTTAGAACCGAATGATACAGGGGGTCTAGCTTGGATAAAGTGGACAGAGAAGCAAACCTATATACTGTATCACCATAATCCAATTGTGAAAGGAAAAGGGCGGAGACAAGACGTTTTCTGGAAGCCAAGGAAAAGCAAGATTTAAATCTATACAGGAAGCCCACTGTACGCTTAAGCTTTATGGCGAGAAGATCAATTTGGCCGCGTTCGTAAATTAGCTCTGAGAGCGCCGGAGCGTCCACGTGAATGCCTCGAACGCGGCCTTTGGTCAGAGGTCGAGTTGGTCTGGAACGTTTGTTTCTGAACCGAACCGTACCGAAAACCGTGACCCAAAATACCGAACCGTACCGAACCGTGGGCCAACTGAACCGTTGCACCCCTACTAGTGATGTAGTACAGTGATGTAGTAGTGATGTAGTAGTGATGTAGTAGTGAGGTAGTACAGTGATGTAGTAGTGATGTAGTAGTGATGTAGTACAGTGAGGTAGTACAGTGATGTAGTAGTGTTGTAGTAGTGATGTAGTAGTGATGTAGTAGTGATGTAGTACAGTGATGTAGTACAGTGAGGTAGTAGTGTTGTAGCAGTGATGCACCAACACAGTTGGACTGCGACTGTACCGTCCTGTCTCCTGCTGGCCAGCACCGCCATGCTGTGTCACAATGGGGCCAGTCGTGTGTGACCGCCATGAATCAAACGAGTGACAATTTACAGTGTGGTGTGAGTGTGACAGTTTTAATCAGTGTTCAACATTGGGACCGCACAAGTGAGGTGTGACTGTGTTCATCAATACTCGAGTGCAGCTGACTTCTCTGCAGTGTGTGTACGGCCACACTGCTGTGATGGCATAAATCAATATTTGGCAGTGTCGCTCGCTCCATTCTCAGAGAATGAGAGTGGGTGTTGTGTCATTGTATTCAGTGTATTCAGGGTTCTCACATCAACCTCGCGTCAAAATGCTTGAACAAAATGCAAACACTTTAAGGCTAAACAGTGTAACATTTCCACACCGTGTTTTGTTTAAAAAACTAAAATGGCAGAAGATGAATGGTACTAATTGGACGAAAAGTTTCAGAGTACATAAGAGTTACTCGTCCACAAACCTTTCTCTCGTTAATCGTGATCCGGAGGAGGTACTGAAGCTCTTATCAGTCAGTGTAAACACACCCTGTGCTGCTTAGAGAGACCTCTCTCTGAGTCATCAGTCTATTCCAGGCGTCCTACGTCACACCGATGTGAGTGTCGTCAACACCCAGGCTATTTTTAACAAAGGTCTCAGACGTGTTCATATAGAAAAAGAAAAGTTTGCAT
Organism: Nansenia antarctica; assembly: GCF_963989245.1. NCBI lineage: Eukaryota > Metazoa > Chordata > Actinopteri > Argentiniformes > Microstomatidae > Nansenia > Nansenia antarctica. Next base: position 25,250,074 of record NC_137690.1, read on the forward strand.
TTTCCGACATTTTTTGCCAGACTATCAGAGATATTCAACTGCGTGCTAAAAGACCTATGGGACCCTATTCCTATCTTTGAGAGACTTCATGAATTATCCAAAACTGTGTTTTAGGGTTGTATCACTTCTCCCACATGGTTCACATGGAGCTGTTTCTCTCCCTTTATCCCCTACTGCTTCTCTCTAGTCTCGCTCTCTCTCTCTCTCTCTCTCTCTCTCTCTCTCTCTCTCTCTCTCTATCTATCTCTCCTCCTCCTCCTCCTCCTCCTCCTCTCCTTCCTCCTCTGAGGCTGGCAGTGTTCATGGGCGAGCTGAGGGCAGTCTACCCTCACACAACACTCGAGAGCACACAGCCACGCAGGCATTGTTTGATCTGGGGACATGAATAATAACCCTGGCTACATGATGCCAGACACCTCAGCTGTGTAGCGAAACCTGGGAAAGAGAGATGGAGAGGGAGGGAGGGAGGGAAGGAGGGAGGGAGGTGAAGATTGGGAGGAGAGGGAGTTGATGCAGAGTTAGGGCTCAATCTTACACTTCATAAAACTGAGAGGTACTTCCCACCATCATTGTATCTGAAGACTTTGATGAGTTGAGCTTTGACGAAAGTAAAAGGTTTCCTCTGTAAAAGCTTTTGGTCTTGAAAGAGTCTGACTGAATAACTTCCAACACTCATCCTTCTCGCCCTTTAACAGCCATTGATTGACCACCTACTGTACAGTCATGTCACGTTTCTCTGTGCTTATAAAAGACTCTTCCTCTCTCTTTCTCCCCCCTCTCCTCTGTTTGTCCATGTGCTCTGGATCCCCTCTCCTTTCTCTCCTTCCCTTTCCTCTCCAACCAACAGAAACTTCCGGAAGCACCTCCGAATGGTGGGCAGCCGCAGGATCAAAGTTCAGAGTGAGTCTTGTCAGTCAGTGTGGTGGTGTGTGGCTTACGGTACCGTCACAGCGTCATGTGGTCCACCTCATTACCACGTCTGTGCTTTTGACAGTGCGCATGCACAGTACACGTGAGGCTGATGGATGAGGCGTGATGAATGAAAGCGGCGATGCATGCAGCATGAAGCAGCGTTGCATGGCGTTTGATTAGGAGCAAAAGGGATCATTGGTGAGAGAGTGCGGTTCTTGAGCCAATGCTTGCAACGAGTCGGAAGACCAAACAGAAAGAACGATCGAGGCCAATAGAGGGGTTTCCAGATACTGTGCTGAGTGATGTGGACATGCAACCTGGTCTCACACGGCAGAACGAGCTACCCCAATCTCACGTCGAATTCCGACGTGAGATTGCATCCAAACGTCGAATTCCGATGTGAGATTGGGGTAGCTCGTTCTGAAAGCGCAGGGGTGCGCCTGTTATGTGCGCCTGTCGGGGCTTCTCTCGGGATTATTCAATTTTGAATTGCACGACAGGCGCACATAAAGGCGCACCCCTGCGCTTTCAGAACGAGCTACCCCAATCTCACATCGGAATTCGACGTTTGGATGCAATCTCACGTCGGAATTCGACGTTTGGATGCGATGGACAAACGTCGAATTCTGACGTCTGCCGTGTGAGACCAGGCTGGGACATGATGACACAGTCCCAGTTGTAGACATGAATGGCTCCAGGTGCTTAGCCAATCACGGACACTGTCACACTGAGGAGGACGTGGAGTACGAGGAAGAGCTGATGCTCCAAGCAGAGTCTTGGTGTTGAATGTTGTGGGCTCAGCTGTATGTGGGTGGGTGTAGTTGTGTGTAATTGTGTGGGTTAATGTATGTGTGTGTGTTAGTACTGTACGTGTATGGGCCTGTATGAGGTAGTGTGTGTGTGTGTGTGTGTGTGTGTGACAATCTCTCCTCCTCCTCCTCCTGCCTCCTCCCTCACTCCTCCTCCGTCAGACTTCGCCGACCGCAGGGCCAAGAGTTTCAGCCGCTCCTACAGTGACCCCACCCCCATCAAGCCTGACTCTCTCCACGGCTCCAGAGACAGTGAGTCCACACACACACACACACACACGCATACACACACACATATACACACACACACACACACACAGAGACACGCACACATACACACACAGAAATACGCAATCATGTATGTACACACACACACACAGACACACAGACACACAGACACACACAAACACAGACACACACACACACATACACACACACAGACACAATTACGCAAGCACGTATGTACACATACACACACACACACACACAAACACACACACATAAATACACAAGCATGTACGTACAGACAGATACACACGCACACACACACACACATACATACACACACAGAAATACGCAAGCACGTACGTACACACACACACACAAACACACACACACACACACACACCACACATTCACACATACCTTGAAAAGAGCGTTTTGACCCTGACAGTCTTTGTCTGCCTCTTCACGTCTGTCTGACTGTGGCAGTCTCTCCCTCTACCATCTGCCTGTAGCCTACTATTAACTACTGTACTCTGCTGTCTGTACTGTCCAGGTCTGTCTGCCTGTCTGTCTGTCTGAGCCTGCCTGTGCTTGTACTTGATGTTCCAGGCGCTGTCTTTCCATACACATTTGTTTCTCTTCATTTCTCTCTTTTACTATTGACCTACTGCTTGTTTGTATCTGTATGTTTCCCTTTTCTGCTTTATGTGGAGGTAAGTCTTAATGTACTCTGTGTGGTTTACTCTCTCTGTAGTGTGTCGTTACTCCTCCTGTCCTCTCTCTCTGTCTATCTCTGACAACAGCCAGGTGTGCTGCTTTGGCCTGGGAGCGCCCCTCTAATCTGGTCTCTATTTTATCCTTTTATCTCTGCCCCTTTCTGTGTGTGTGTGTGTGTGTGTGTGTGTATGTGTGTGTGTGTGTGTGTGTGTGTGTGTATGTGTGTGTGTGTGTGTGTGTGTATGTGTATGTGTGTGTGTCTGTGTGTGTGTGTGTATGTGTATGTGTATGTGTGTGTGTCTGTGTGTGTGTGTGTGTGTGTGTGTGTGCACGTGTGTGTGTATGTGTGCTTGCCAGGTGGGGACCTGCAGGTGTCCTCGGGGGCTCTAGATGAAGGGCTGTGTGAGGATGAGGACTGGGAGGAGGAGAGGGAGATGGAGCGGGCCGCCTGCGAGGGAGAGGACTTCATCCCTCCCAAAATCATGGTGAGCCACAGCCACAGTGCCCTGAGGCAGCAGCCACGAGTCTGGGGCTCATCACACCACGGTCGGGGCTGTTGTTTTATCTACGGCCAGGTTTTGAGTCGCCTGGGACTCTAGCTAGCTCTATGCTAGCTCCATGCTAGAGGATGCGATCCTGAATTGTGACAGCAGCTGGTGAAACCGTGAACGAGTCGCCAAGCAATCAAAATGTTCAGACTTTTATTCCGAAAATTGTAATTTAAATAGATTTCAACGTTGTTGAGACATTCTCTAGTCAACCCAAAACATCCCCACAATCCCCACTACTACCGTCCTAGTTAGTGCATTGCGATGTTTTGGCTTGACTAGCGAGTGTGTCGTTGATTTTCACCAACGCTGACATTTCTTTACATTTTTCAGAATAAAAGTTTCACCAGCTGTTGTCACAATCAGTGTTCGACACACACAGTAGTACAGTAGTTTCGGACTACAGTTGATACAGTTGTGTATACTGTACCATGTAGGCGGGACATCATTGACATCTCTATAGTTAAATCTGTGTTTTTTTCCCAGCTGATATCCTCAAAGGTCCCGAAGGCTGAGTACGTTCCCAACATCATCCGCAGGGATGACCCTTCCATCATCCCCATCCTCTATGTAAGGCTCATCCACACCCACAGCCCCGACACACCTACTGGACCTACTGTATGCTCTTCCAATACAACCGGTCTCATCCACTTCCTTACAAGAACAAGAAATACTTCTAATTGTATTAATTACAGATAGTTTTTAGATTGATATTCATATTGTATTGTATTTTGGATCGTTCAGATCAGTATTCAACAGTCTCATGATGGCTTCCTCCGTGTTTGTCTTTAGGATCATGAACACGCCACATTCGATGACATCCTTGGTGAGTACATAATGTGATGTTTTCCTTAGATACCGCTCTGACGATACTGATACAACGCTTTGAGCATGTGACCTCACCCCCCTCCTCCGCAGTGACTTCGATTTTGCCATGACACATGCCTGCAGAAACTTGACCTTTATTTCTCTTCTCTCTCTCACTCTCTCACTCTCTCTCTCTCTCTCTCTCTCTCTCTCTCTCTCTCTCTCTCTCTCTCTCTCTCTCACCAATTACAGAGGAGATAGAGAAGAAGCTGACTGCCTACAGGAAGGGCTGTAAGATCTGGAACATGCTGATCTTCTGTCAGGTGCGAGGAGTCAAAGGCGAAACGATGGAGACGAATCGAAATGATATCATTTGGACGCAGCGTGCATTTATTAAACGTATTTCAATTTTTGACCCTAGGGAGGTCCTGGGCACCTCTACCTGCTGAAGAACAAAGTCGCCACGTTTGCCAAGGTGGAGAAGGAGGAAGACATGATCCAGTAAGACCTTTATCCACTTGACGATACCATCACTAGTGTGCCCTTGAGCAAGGCACTTAGCCCTCAGTTACTCCAGGGGGAATGTCCCTGTCATTTGTAATTCTTAATTGTTAGTTGCTTTGTATTAAAAGCGTAAAAAAAAAGAAGATGACCGTGACCCAGTATGTGATCAAACCGTCACCAAACTCAGTGTTTTCGAACGCTACAGTCCCTCACGTCCTATATGTATTTTCTCTGCTCTGTGGTGGTCTGACAGGTTTTGGAAGAAGTTGAGCCGGCTCATGAGCAAGCTGAACCCCGAGCCCAACCTGGTTCACATCATGGGCTGCTACGTGCTGGGCAGCGCCAATGGAGAGAAGGTACGTCTCTAGTTTCTAGGTTTCATGTCGTATCGAAGTGCTGCAGTCTCTTGAGAGCTGGCTCTTATTCTGTGTCTCCCCGTAAACATGCGTCACAACAACCTAAGGGGCGGCTGTGGCGCAGGAGGTAGAGCCGCCGTCTAATGATCGCAAGGTTGGCAGATCGGCCGTTCGAGCCCCGGGTGGCCACATATCAAAGTGTCCTTGGGCAAGACACTGAACCCCAAATTCCTCCCAGTGAGCAGGGCCGGCGCCTTGCATGGTAGCTTGCCGCCATTGGTGTGTGAATGTGTGTGTGAATGGGTGAATGAGAGGCTGTTGTAAAGCGCTTTGGATAAAGGCACTATATATGTCAATCCTTTTTACAACCTTCGCTGTTTCTTAACACGTGCAGTGTGTCTTGCTCTTTCTCGACTCTACCGCTCGCTGTCTCCAGTGTCAGTGTACAGCCATGTGTCATGTGCCATACCACTGTTACTTAACATACACATTCTATCATATGTATTCTGAGGCTCCTAAGCCCCTTTTAGGTGCTAAAACTGGGCTGCTGTCACACTGTCATACTGTCATATAGTGTAGAAAATGAGGATAGTGCTGGAGGCAATGAGAACCATGATGAGCAGCAGGCCTGAGCTGTCACACATACACACACACACATACACCCACACAACCACACAACCACACACACACACACACACACAACCACACACACACACACACACACACACACACACAAACGCCTAGAGTGGCAAAGCCCCAGACTGACACCCAGCAGCCCACAGTGACAGTCAGACTGGCAGCCTGACACCCACACAACCCCTCACGGACTGTCTTCCTCCCCTCCCAACACACACACACACACGCACGCATACCCGCACGCACGCACGCTTGCACACAAACCACACACACACGCACGCACACACGCATGCTCACAGACACCACATGCACGCACGCACACACACCACTGTCATGAACCCCACAGAGACTGAACCACACTAAAAGACACTGCAGGGCCCAGCAGCTACAGTGTGCTGCACAAAAACACTGTATGCACACACACACACACACCCCCCCACATACACACACACACACACACACACACACACCCCACACACGCACACACACCCCCCCCATACACACACACTCACACACACACACACACACACACGCACACACACACACACACACACACCCCATACACACACACACACACACACACTCACACACATGTGCATATGCATGAATGAAAATATGCATATGCATGGGTGAACAAGACTTATGTGCACAAGCACGTGTGTGTGTGTTTACCCATTCAAATGGTCCTACGAATCCATACATTCAGTCAAACACTCAGGGATCGATGCAGCAGCGATTTCTCCCCTTCTTCACACATCAGCCTTCTGGCCCCTGCTCTGACACAGTGGAGATAATTAATTAATTAATAATAATTAATAATAATAATTAAATAATTTTGCCATTTAGCAGACGCTTTTATCCAAAGCGACTTACAATTACGAATTACAGGGACATTCCCCCTGGAGTAACTGAGGTGCCTTACCCAAGGGCACACTAGTAGTGGTGTGGCTTCAGGCGGGATTTGAACTCACAACCCTCCGATCCCAAGTCCAACTCACTATCCACTAGACCACCACTGCTCCATCTCTCTGACACAGTGGAGATGCTCCACCTCTCTGACACCGTGGAGATGCTCCATCTCTCTGACACAGTGGAGATGCTCCATCTCTCTTACACAGTGGAGATGCTCCACCTCTCTGACACAGTGGAGATGCTCCATCTCTCTGACACAGTGGAGATGCTCCACCTCTCTGACACAGTGGAGATGCTCCAGTCTCTCTGACACAGTGGAGATGCTCCACCTCTCTGACACAGTGGAGATGCTCCACCTCTCTGACACAGTGGAGATGCTCCACCTCTCTGACACAGTGGAGATGCTCCACCTCTCTGACACAGTGGAGATGCTCCATCTCTCTGACACAGTGGAGATGCTCCATCTCTCTGACACAGTGGAGATGCTCCAGTCTCTCTGACACAGTGGAATGTTCCAGTCTCTCTTCATCTCCTCCGCCGCGTCTGAACACCACAGGAGTCTTACGAGGCCGTTACGAGTCGCAGCGTTTTCCGCTGCATTTCACAATCGCTACCTACCTGCGTGCAACCTCCCGCTACCGTCCCTCAGCTGGGGGAGCCGAGCGTATTGAGTCATCCGTCTATTAATAACCCGCCAGCTTCACAGGAGGCGCCGCCCAGCTCTTGAGCACCACTTCCAAGATCTCGGTTGACTTTTGTCAATCTACAGTCGTTTTTGTTTCTTCTTCTTTTTCTTCCTCTCTTCATTTCCGCTGACAATACGGTATTGTGTGCTCTTCCTCAGAGGGGACGGTCACTCCTAGCGTGGGAGGAAGGTCACCAAAAAAAAACATCAATAGTCATTGTCTTCTGTCAACGGTTAAATCACTCAGGAGCGGTGGTGTCGATGACACTTCGAGGTGTTCCTTTGCAGTTTCCTGTGGTATTGTGCGTTTTATTGACCCCCGACCTCGGGAGGTTCATACTCTTAATGATGAGCTCGGGGGGGGGGGGGGGGGGGGGGGGGGGGGTTGTTGTTCTTTTCTGCTGACCCAGGGGGGTTGAGGGGGAGTATTGTAAGCCCATACAGTACGTGAGTAGTCCCGGAGGCCCATCAGGGGCCGTGGCCTCTGACCTCTCCCCCCCCCCCCCCCCTCCCCCCCCTTGTGTAGAGCTCCGCTCTACCTCTCTCCCCAGTGGTTCCTGGCATTGATCGTAGACTACCTGCGTATGCTGCAGTGCTAATGGCGTTAGCGGAGAGGAACTGCTTCCGAGAAAAAAATAAACGTTAATTGGCTGCGAGGCTGGTTCCATGGGGCGCACACACACACACAGATGTGCGCACACACAGACACACATAATGTACACACACACATGTGCGCACATGCAGACACAAATACTGTACACACACACACACACGTGTGAGTGCGCACACACATGCACACACACACACACACACACACACACGTACACGTGCCTCTTGCAAAGGTCAGAGCAGATATACAGTGAAACACATGCACAATAACACTTCCACGCTGGGTAGATGCACTCCTCGAAGTGATGAAAACAGATACTGCCATTCTGCTACTCTGTTGTCACAGCATATTGACCTTTGCTTCATATTCTTTAATAGGTACATTTGAAGAAGTACGGTAATTAAAATGACTGCATTGTCTTAATCTATTCATACACTGCCTCTCTCTCTCTCCTCACTAGTCGGTCTGTTTTGCCTGAAGGCATTTTGAAATGGAACCTCTACTTTTCTCCTACAGTTGATCCAGAACCTGAAGAGGCTGATGAGACCGCACACCATCGAATTCAAGTCCCCGCTGGAGCTGTCCGCACAGGGTGGGTGTGCGACACACGCATGTTCACTCACGCATGAACAAACAAACACACACACACACATTCTTATGTATTGGTTTTCCATTATCTGTTATCTGCTGTGCAGTATGCTCACTGAATGTAAATAGCGTACATTAATCAAAGTCGGCTCCACGAGGCAGGGGAGGATGAACATACGTACATGGGTGAACTCTCTTAAGCTCTGAACGTACCCTTTATCAGTCTTCTCACTGACAGGTATTGATGCCACACACATTATTTACTAATTAAGATCCCATTATCTCTACTCAGTGTTGACCCCTCCTCTTGACCCACAAGAGACTTGGTCTCACTGCCTCCCTCTCTCCCCCTCTCTCTCTCTCTCTCTCTCTCTCTCTCTCTCTCTCTCTCTCTCTCTCTCTCTCTCTCTCTGTCTCTCTGCCATCATTATTGATTATTTCCCTAGATTATTTTTCTTATTATTATTCTATTATTTATTTCTATTTTATTTTAAAATTGTATTCATCCTGATCAGTCTCTTAGGGCTTTCACACCGGCAGTTCCGAACGCCGGTTCGCGTTCGCGTACCGAAACCTCCGAGCGTTGGCGCTGTCTGGCGAACGATACACTGGTATGAACGCGGGCTCGTTCGCCAGACAGCGCCAACGTTCGGAGGTTTCGGTACGCGAACGCGAACCGGCGTTCGGAACTGCCGGTGTGAAAGCCCTATCAGTGAGACACAATCCATATTTCAAGAGAGACCATGGTCGTTCGGTGTTGTTTAAGAGAAGAATATGAGTCATACTGTACTAATCAGTCCTGCTCCTCGATCCACCCTCCCCTCCCCGCCCCCTCCCTCCCTCTCCAGGTAAAGAGATGATCGAGATGTACTTTGACTTCCGCCTCTTCCGTCTGTGGAAAACCCGCCAGCACTCCAAGCTGCTCGACTACGATGACCTTTTGTGACACTGCTCTCCTTTTTGATCAGCCTGTTGGCTGCGTATCTCCCCACCGAGCCCATGGTGACGCCGTTCGTTGAGAGGGCCTGGCCTGGAGTGCTCTGTTTGAAGAGGCGGAGGAGGACAGAGTTCAGGTGGTTTTTCTGAGGAGGTTTTTTGAGACTCTCTCCTGCTCTCAGTTCCCGGGAAAGGCAAGTGAATTATTAGTACAGTAGCAGCTAACTGTCAGGCGCTGTATATTTCTCCCATCCATTTTCGCACTCACCTCTACGCCTCTACCGAGAGAGGAATGGAGAGAGGGTGAAAGAGGTAGAGAGACTCATCATCCTTTATAGAGTTTGTGTCAGGAGACACAAAATAGAGTTAGATTTGGAGTTGAGGGGGGGAAGTCTTGAGATGAAGGGACTAGGGGCAGACAGCCTGTGGAGAAGTAAGAGAACCGCCTTTGTGGAGAAGAGGGGGAAGAGAAGAGAAGGTGCCGGATGTTTCCCCACTAGCCTCCATGTACCTGTCTGCTGTGTGAACAAGGAAACACAGGGATGAAAGTTTCTTTATTTCAGGTTGAGAACTGGCTCCCTTTGGAGCTTTACACAATGTATTTTTAAGTGCTTTTCACAGCATTAGAGACTAGATTTCCTGTATCTAGACATGGTATATACATGAACTGATACTGTTAGTACATATGTATTATTAGTACAATAATTAAAAAATATCTATATTACTTTTTTTTTTTTACCTAACTGTATTTGAATTTCATATATGGACTGTTTGATGAACTCAGGTTATTGCAAACCCTTGTTTGATACTTGGAATCACTTCACCACTCATCCGAGCAGGGAGTCATTCTGAGCACCCCCTCCCCACTGTGGGATCTCGTAGAATCCTACGTTGGATGAATTTCAGGATGGGGGGGTCAGGGAAATAATTTCTGTGTGTGTGTATGTGTGCATTTGAATGAGGGAAGGAGAGATGTTTAAATGTTCATAGACTAGGTCAATTGTAGCCTAATAGTCACGCATGCACCTGTATTGTGACATTGTACCGACAGAGCCCTTTTCATGTTCAACCCTGGGCTAGCGGATACAAGCTTTTCTTTCTTGGAGTGTCTGCTCCCAGGTTTTGAAACCCTTCGGCTGTGATCCCCTCTCTTACTCGTATGAGTTCGCATTGCTTAATTGTTATTCACCTCATATCGAAATGAGGCTTTAGGATGTAGACAAGGGATACAGTAATAGTGGTAATAATACTTTTCTTTGTATCTACAATAGGTATCAGGGTGAGGCTGGTGGAGGTTGAAATCGAGGACGAGCGACAAATTATAATGCGTGAAACGGAATGAGGAATGGACCAGCATGAAGCACGTGTTTGAAACCATTCCTCATGCCATTCCATGCATTTACAATGAGCCCGTCCTCCGATTCCTCCCTCCACCGGCCTCCCCTAGTCGGCATATATACTCATATTTTGCTCTTATCTTAACCATTAATTTACTGTACTCTTCCTGTGTGCTTTACTTCACATATGAATGACATATTACAGAAGCACAACAGCACCCATCAGACATGACAGATGAGACATCAACAGTACGTATCTGTCACAGCGCTCTATTTAAAACCAACAGGTTTTTTTGCTCCTTTGATTGGCACGAATTGGATTATGATGGATGGTGAGGAGGGGATATTTTCTTCATGCTGTTATTCGGCATTCAGTTTCCATTCCCTAACCTAAACACTTTGAAATCAAACCAAGCCTGCAGCAGCCCTCATAACACGTCAGTCATACTGTACTGTGTGGCAGTCATATTATTCTTCATGATTGTGCTGTTGAGTTATCTTGATATCTGGATATGCGTATGTGTGTCAGGAGGATTCTGGGTGGCATTTAGATACTTCTCTCATCATTCACGTGTGTTCAAGTGGCAGAATAACACAATTGAAGATGCTATTCTCGTTTCCTCTCTAAACTGTTCCAGCAGAACAAATAAGCTTGGCAGTCTTCCTAAAGTGTGTGTGTATTTCTTTGTGTGTGTGTGTGTGTGTGTGTGTGTGTGTGTGTGTGTGTGTGTGTGTGTGTGTGTGTGTAACAGGGCTGAAACTCCAACAGCACTGAACTCTGAGGAGTGTGTTCATTGCAATTGTGTTTGCTCTTAGCTTGAGGGATCAAAGAGTGGGATGTTGAAGCAGCTTGTGTTCTGATCTTTACGCATCCATGTGGACACACTGTACTGTACTGCAGATGGGAAGGGACAGAGGAGAGAGCAAATTATTTTTCCTTGACCAGATACTGTAGCTTTTAATCCCTAAGTGTATTCATGCCACAATGTGTTGACCTTTCTAGAATGGGGAAGGTCTCAATCGTTATTCATGAATTCTGTTTTCCTGCATTTCAATCATATCCGACTGGCATATCAATATTACAGAAAATATTAACATATATCAATATTCAATTTGATTTGTTGTGCATACTGTACACTCACCAAACAATTTACTAGGAACACCTGTATGCCTTCTCATTCATTCAGGTGGTGTAATTGTGTGGGGAATGTTTTCTTGGCAAACTTTGGGCCCGTTAATACCAATTAATCATTGCTTGAATGCCACAGCCTATTTGAGCCTACTGACCATGTGCATCCCTTCATAGCCACAATGTACCATCTTCTAATGGCTACTTCCAGCATGATAATGTACCATGTCACAAAGCAAAAATGGTCTCAAATTGATTCCATGAACATGACAATGAGTTCAGTGTTCGTCAGTGTTCCTTCCCAGTCACTGGATCTGAATCCAATAGAACACCTTTGGGATGTGGTAGAAGGGGAGATTGTCAGCTTGAAATTGCACCTGAAAAATGTGTGATGCAATCATGTCATCATCAACCAGAATCTTAAAGGAATGTTTCCATAATCTTGTGGAATCAATGCCACAAAGAATTGAGGCTGTATTGAGAGCAAAGGGAGGACTTACCCAGTATTAATACAGTGTTCCTAAAAAAGTGTTTGCTGAGTGGAACCATACACATACACACCCATATACAGTACAACGCTCATTCCTGCAGGAGAATTAGGATTCTTTCTGTGAGCAAGACCTCTGCCCCATGTCAATCAATATGTTGATGAACATTTCTCTGTTTCTCTCGTGTTCGAATTGAGCTCTCCATAGGGGACTGTCTGCCGATATATAGAGTAGAACTCCAACACTAGTTCGACTGACATGTTCAAATGTGCTGACTGTCATTGTGTGATCGCTTGTTTCGGTCAGAAGGATCATGGGAGAATCTATTTTAAAGCGGCTGACATGTCACATTCTGAGCTCTCTGTTTGTAACTGGCTGTCATCGTTAAGATTAGGATGAGTGGAATTCCTAACAATTCCAAACGTCTTTTTCGATATCTAACTATTTACATGTATGTGTCATCTTATTTCAAACTCTACTGTGTAGCAATAGACTTTGTAACATATACTGTACTCTTATTAGAATACTCTTTGCATTGACTTTGCATTGTTTTATATTGATATTAACAGGACATTGTACTGTACTGGTTCCCTATATCTGATTCTGTCACTGACAGTGGAGGCTGGTGGAGGTAGAAATCGGAGGACAGACTCATTGTAATGCATAGTATGGAATGAGGAATGAGAAATAAAATGAACCCCTCCTCCAGCCTCCTGACTATACTGTAATGTGGAATTAACGAGAGAGAGAGAGAGAGAGAGAGAGAGAGAGAGAGAGAGAGAGAGAGAGAGAGAGAGAGAGGTGGAGGAGGGTTATACAGCAATATTGCACAAGCATTTTAGCAAGTGTGAGGTAGCCTGCTGCTATGCAGTCAAGTCAGTAAGAATGCAACAAAAAGCATTGTGAGTGTGTTTAGGCGTGCGTGCGTTCATTCGTGCGTGCGTGCATGTGTGAGCTCATCCCATGCACTGGTCTTTTAGATGCGTCTTAAGTGACGTTCTGCTTCCTGCTCTGCACATTGGTTCTCTGTGATGTCTGTCTGAAGGGCAAAGCTATAAAGCTAATATAAAGCTCTGAAGCACCAAAACATTAACGGCTACTGCCTCTAATGGTACTGTATATGAGTCATCTCTAATGCCATGACTGTAATAGATTATTAATTTGGTTTTATAGACCTTTTAACACAAGACGGTGGTCTTGTTGTTTTTGTCTAGTCGAGCCAAACTCCTTCATCATCATCTTTCCAGTGATGTGTATCCTCAAATGGAATTTTAAAGATGTGTCAGCCGAGGAGGAATCAGGCGACTATTTACTAGCTAATGATATTTTGGACTCGAGGGGGAATGAAGCAATGGCATCAACAGTATCATAAAAGGGGCCATGGCATATCTGGCATATGAGACGACAGGCGTGCTCAGGCTGTAAGTTTGAGATTGCAAGTGACGTGAGAGACTCGCAAATGAGAAGTCCCTCCGGCCCATCTATCGTACTGATGAAAGCTAATGCGTTACAACCTGGCAAAGCACGTGACGCGCTCCGAGATGACTTATCGCTCTGGCCCAATGACGCAGCCGTTTCCATTTCAGGGGAGTATAATTACACAAATTAAGACATTCATCTTAACACACCTCATGTGGTCTATTAATTCCAAATGAAACTTTCTGTCACCCGGTGACAAAAAATAAGACATTTCAATCCAATCCTTACCTAGCGGTAATAAACGAGCTTCGTCCTCCCGTTGCTCTGCTACCGAGAGGGTGCCGGGTGCTCCGATTGGAGCATGATTGAGTTTGATGATGATTGATTGATGATTGATTGATGCTGCCTTGATTGCACTGAAGCCTCACGGTGGGATGTGATAGTATTTTAGGACAGGAAAGTGCAAAGCTCTCACATTGTGTAACGCCTCTCGTACAGTGCAGTACCCCACTTTTTCTGCCAAGACATGTGGACATGTGTGGAGCATTACATTTTCAATAGGTTTCTTTAGATCGATTTACCTAGCGTTATGACGAAATGTAAGAGAGATTTTAGCAGTGTTTAACTGTTACTGTAGGTCTTTAGTCAGGTTTACTCTCTCCAAATGTCTTGATGAAAGTATTGTTTAGTATGACAATTATTATAGTGATAAAACGCTATGTAGGCAACAGTACTGTACCTCTGGTGAATCATTTTGATGATATATAAAACAAATTGGGTAGTGTATTGTACCTTTACTTAGAATAGTAATGTACTGTATTAAGAGAATTTGAATTGAAGATGGAAACTGTAACTGAACCAATACCACAAACAGTACAATACGACTTACATTGTACAAGAATGGTACTAGCCAGTGATTCTTTTTTTTCTTCTTTTCTTTTATCATTAAAATACCCAATTCAAATCGTTTTTGTCTTCTTTATTACCTGACTTGTTGAATTGTTGCTGAATGATGTGAGAGAGAGTGACAACAACAAGGGAGACCTGACAAATTGAATCATGTTTCTTTCATGACCGCCATGTAGTAGTGTCTTCCATCTAGTTCTAGTCCAACATCTCAATTTATCCTCAATATTCTCTCTCAGCCTAATTGACTAATGACTAATGACTAATTAATAATCTGTTTCTGCCAACTCTCTCTCGCTCTCTCTCTCTCTCTCTCTCTCTCTCTCTCTCTCTCTCTCTCTCTCTCTCTCTCTCTCTCTCTCGCACACACACACACAGAAAATCACATGCTTGCACGTGCACACATCTTTCAAGTCTTCAGGTAGTGCTTAAAGGTTGCCATCTCATGATACTGTATGTGTGGCTCTTAAGTGTGGCTCTAAATGGCCCTCTGGTAAACAGCAGGCAGTGAATAATTGAAGTGAGAAGGTAACGCTAAAGTGGTGCTGAGCACTTGTGAGACTGGCTGCACTGTGTCTTATTTGGAGAGAGAGAGAGAGAGAAAGAGAGGGAGAGAAGGAAAGCAAGGAAGAGGTTGAGGGAGGGAGAGGGAGAGGGGGAGGGGGAGAGGGAGGGAAAGGGAGGGGAAAGGGGGAGGGAGCCACTACACGTGACAGGGAATCTGGGCCACTCTTAAGCCCTAAAGTTAATACTCCCCAAAGGCCACACGATTGAATGAAGTGACACATTCTCCGAGTTTGTTTAATTGGTGCTGTGACTTTTGGGGACATATTTAAAGGTCCCCAGAGACTGTGCTCATTAAAGATACCGAATCCGATAACACCATTAGCTTTGACATTCTTTTGCTGATCATACAACTAACAAACCACAGCCAATGATTAGGGCCTTATAGTGTACCTGTGCACAAAATGTACCTTGTGTCCCCAATATGCAGGTGCCTGTGTGTGTGTGTGTGTGTGTGTGTGTGTGTGTGTGTGTGCTCAAGAGTACACCGAAGTAGAAGTACTTTCACAAGCAGGTGTGTGACCCAGGTTGTGGTACGGCCAGGCAATTACAAGGCACATGAATGAGGGCAGGCAAGCGCAGGTGATCAATCTGCCAGTGTGCCCCTATGACAGGTTGACGCTTCGTGGAGATAAACTGCAGCCCCTCCAAACCTGGCCGCTGTCTCCACTGATGAAGGGCTTCTGACTCCACACCGTCACTCTCCCGCCAAGGACACTGCGTCATTGCACTTCCCCTCACACTTTAATGGAGCCCTGACCGTTGGGGGGGGGGGGGGAGCACTTCACAACTCACCGCTGAGTTACGGTGTCGAGAGAGGAGGCTTTATCGTTTACAAGCCCTTAAATCAAATGCCTCCATAAGGTTGGTTCCTCAACTCATATTGGGATTGTTCCATTTCACAGCGCCGTATGGTTTATTTTGGACCATTTTGACCTGACACAGTCTGGTGAAAAGGTCTGCATGTTGGCAATTCCAACGAATGTGCAATAACACTATGTGCAATATGACAACCCTAGTCGTTTTATCTGTACAGTATAGTATAGTGGATAGTGTACATAGCCTTTATTTATGTAAACCAGCTCCTTTCCCTTCTTGTTTTTTTTTGTTTTTTTTTCTTTCCTAGCACCAGGGGAGCCACCCCTCCCAAATTTCGTTGTTTGGTACCTGTACTATAGCAATGACAATAAAGACCATTCATTCATTCATTCAATTCTCAAGTCGCGCGAATGCCCAAAAAGCTTCTTAAAAAAAAGAAAAAAAGATTGCATGCTACGAAGGTTTAAGTGTTAAAGAGCCCATTCAATATAACAAACAACAGTTTTAGGATCACTAAATACTTATAATTTGTGAATTGGATTCACTGTATCGTCTACTGTAAGCTACTGGCCTGTACATGGCCTGTAAACAAAACTTACGTTTTAGGACATGCGCAAAAGAAAGGACTGTGTGTAGTGTACTAATTAAGTGTAGTTACTGTATGTATTTTAACATGTTGATGTTCTATCAGCAAGTTGTGATGTGCTAAACATGCAGTTAGATGTTCATAGCAATGTTCCTTGCTAGCTTACTTGCTACTAGCAGCTGTTCTGAGTGTGTTTTAAAGTTTCTCTGGTATTTGGTTTGAGGGGTACCAACATTCAAATAAGCATATCTTCTTTAAAATCGGCCTACTTTTTCACCAGACCCTGTCCCTTTTTCAGATTGTCGAATACTGTATTATCATGAAAGGATTCAGTAAATCATTCTATTTGTCTTTCCCTATCTCTACATTGCATCCATCGATAAATACAATAACAATACGAATCTGTATGTATGTATCATATGTGTTATTACAAAAAGGAAATTCGGTGCGGTAGTTATGAATGTGCTCCCTGCAGGGTAGTATTGATCAATATTTCAATGTGCGCATGACCATTTCCCAACATCAATATTGGTTCAAGGAACTCCACATCAATTAGAGAGATGTACAATACACGATGGTCGACTGGTACGGAGAACTATATGAATACATAAATATGCTGTATCATCAAAAGGCAGAGCACAAGCCTTCTTTCCTCATGAATAAGGATGTTTTGACAGATCTAAGCACGTGCACGTTTCACCATTCAGTGGCTGCTCCTCAATGACCTTTCACCCAAACCAGATCAGTACAGAATTATTGTTTTGCGAAATTAACCTTTGTCTCACCTGTCAGCCCTACCCTCTGTTTGCCTCTGCCATGCCAGAGGGGTTCACACATCCACACGGAGGATGGAGTGTTGGACCTGTCAGCAGCAAGCCCCCCATCCCCCCGTCCCCTCCTTCCCCCATCCTCATGCTTGAAGGTTAATTGCCTTGAACCCAGATCATAATGTCTAGAGGGGGGTGGTGGGGGTGACGGGGGTGGTGGTGGTGGTGGTGGTGGTGGTGGTGGTGGTGGGGGTGAAGGGGGTGGTGGTGGGGTTGGAAGATTGAATGCACCCGGGGTGTTATCTAGTAATCCTAGTAAACCTCTGTCTCATCAGCCTCACTGCCCCCTCCGTCCCCTCAGCCACCTCTTAACTTGACATGTGGCGCGACCTGCAGTGGCTGGGTTATACAACAACAACAAAAAACGGTGGATATTAAAGCCTCCGCTCCTGCGTCTTCACACCCACACACACACACGCACACACACACACACACACACACACACACACACAGCCACACACACAGGGGTGGCTGCCCACTGACATTGTTTATTTCTGTCCGTTTTATTAAGCAGGATTCGTCTTGCTGTGATGCAGTCTTATGTGATTACGGGCTGCCTTGGCTGACAGGAGGGGATCCGTCTTGATTACCCAGGGTAGAGAAGCCTACTCTGCCCACCTTCTCAGCCGTTAGGATGTTAATAATTACCACAATGGCACTAGAGAGAGGGCTAGACAGCTGAGCCCCTGAGGACGGGGCTGACACCAAGCAATGAGCCACATTAATACTCCGCTAGTAATACTGGGCCTTCTGCAATGTCGTCTTGAACCAGGAACTAGAGCAACTGCTGACGTGACGCGTCTCTCTCTGCTGACTCAGGTGTACTGAGGTTGTAGCCCGTTCCTCCGATTTCTACCTCCACCGGCCACCTCGGATGGACTTCTGAGTGTTTGGTTACACTGTGTTCTTCCTACATGGATTCTGTACCCCAGAAACTGCCTGAAGCTGTCAGTACCTGTACATTTCTGCCGTACCTTTGGTCCTAGCCAGTTTGGACGTGTGAAGAGAGACTGAGCCCTTAGCTTCCTCTCTGACGTCCCTTGTAGTGCTGAACTCCCGTTAGCCGTTAGGAGAACAACATTCTCCAAAATGTTTGCAACGGTAGCCATAGAGATTGCTCTGCGTACTGTAGGTAATGGGACAATGAGGTTCTCAGCTTTTATTTGATGGTATTAGTGTACATATTGGTTTCACCATTCAAATTGGTTTCAGACCCCCTCCCTCCTCTATTTTAGCCTACCCAAAAGTAGAGACTGCTAAGATTTCTGGTTTATTCAGTCTCTCCTCCCTCCTTCACTTCCTCCATCCCTCTCTCTCTCTCTCCTGGTTCTCTCTATCCCTCCCTCTAACAACATGCTCTGTCAGCTCTCCTCTCTTCGTTTGTGGGGGTAGGGTGGAAAATCCGAGGGAGGGAGGAATGGAGGGATGGAGGGGCGACAGCTGAGCTCGTGCACCTGCTGGTACAGAGCATTTTTTCCTTCTCTGCTCAGCAGGGTTCTTTTTTCCGTTGAGTTTGTCAGAGTTTGTTTATTTCCCCGTGATGAAGTAAACCTGATTCATTCTTCTTATCTCAGCAGCTCCTTGACCCACTTGGCTTTTTTCTTTTTTTTTCACCACCGCCAATGCAGTACCTTTGAAAGATGTGATCACTTTTTCGCATTCCAAAACCTGAAGAGGTTCTTTTCAAACCTTGCCTTTGGTGTCAAATGCTTTCTTTATCTACAGTAAGCATGGGGACTTGAGAGTAACTCCTGCAAATACTGAACTCTGAACTGTGTTTGAATGTCAAATACCTGGCACATGAACACTGAATGTATACTGTAACTTATCTCGTAAGCCTGTGTAACTTTAACCACAACCACAGAGTCATAGTTTGTGTACTGTGGTTGTTAATGTTCACTGTGTGTATGTTTGTGTGTGTGTGTGTGTGTGTGTGTGTGTGTGTGTGTGTGCGTGTGTGTGCGTGTGTGTGTGTGTGTGTGTTTGTGTGTGTGTGTGTGTGTGTGTGTGTGTGTGCTTGCGTGTGCTCGTGCATGTGCGTGTGTGTGCGTGTGTGTGTGCGTGCGTGTGTGTGTGAGCTAAACCTTTCCTGTGTTGTCCCTGGCTTTCAAGCTGAGTTTGTTCACTGCTTCACACCTTTTGATTACACTCCTCATTTTGTCTAATCAGTGTTTTTTTAATTGCTCTGGGGTGAGTAGATAAGTGAGCAGCATGCTGTGGGGGGGAGAGAGAGAGAGAAGGAGGGGGGGGGAGGGAGAGAGGGAGAGCCGGAGCCGGACAGGAAGAGGAACAGAGGCGTTACCTTCCTGTTTGTTGTGTCAACTTTTCACTCCACTCAGTTCCATGTTTCAGAGGGAAGCGAAACTTGGATAGGACAGGGAAACGCAGAGAGGGATGAATGGAGGCACAGAGAGAGAGAGAGAGAGAGAGAGAGAGAGAGAGAGAGAGAGAGAGAGAGAGAGAGAGAGAGAGAGAGAGAGAGAGAGAGAGAGAGAGAGAGAGGGAGGGAGGGAGGAAAGAGGTCAGAGATGTGTTCAGAGCTGACGGTGCCAGGGAGGTGTGTTTTAATCAGTGTGTTTTAATTGCTCTGGGGTGAGGAGGTAAGTGAGCAGCATCCTATGGAAGAGAGAGAGAGGGAGAGGGGCGGGGAGAGAGAGAGGGAGAGAGAGAGAGAGATGGGAGGGATAGAGAGAGAGAGAGAGGGGGGAGGGAGAGAGAGAAAGAGAGAGAGGTTCGGGAAGCGGGAGAGAGAGAGAGAGGGGGAGGGAGATAGAGAGAGAGGGGGAGAGAGAGAGAGGGGGAGGAGAGAGAGGGAGAGAGAGAGACAGAGAGGGGGGAGGGAGAGAGAGAGAGAGAGGGATGGAGAGAGACAGAGAGAGGGAGAGAGAGAGAGAGAGAGAGACTGACCAGTGTGAGGGGGGAAGAGGGCTGCTGAGTTGGCTGATGCAGAGCAAGAGTGGCTGGAGGACGTCTCCACACACATCAGCTCCCCTCCACTGAGCAGGGGGTGGAGCCTCCTCACACTGGGAGGAGCCCAGAGGCAGGAGTCATTTGCACTGCAATCACATTCCTCATCCACTACAATGGAAATATCAATACAAAACAATTGCCTTTGCGATTCCCAAGCCTACATATTTCATGGTATTGCGTTACTGCCCCCTATCCCTTTACCCGTATCCCTGCCAGTCGTACGACTTCGCTTCCAAAAAAGAATGTCAGTCGGAGCCCGAAGCCAGCTGTCACGAGTTCTAGACGGAGATGGGCCAGTGGATTTGTCACACAGACATTAGTCACTGTTATTCTGCTACAGCAGAAGGGTCAGAGTGATGTGCGTTATGTAAGGGGTCATTTGGGCGTGAGTGCTGTTTGAGGTGAGTGCTGTTTGCATTGGCACTCTGTCCCTCCCGCTGTGACCAGCCTGGAGGAACCCCTGTCCTGAGGACCACTCAGAGGCTCACCATGTGGCCTGGCTGCTCTCTCTCTCTCTCTCTCTCTCTCTCTCTCTCTCTCTCTCTCTCTCTCTCTCTCTCCCTCTCCCTCTCCCTCTCCATCTCTCACTCTCTCTCTCTCTCTCGCTCTCTCTCTCTCTCTCCCTCTCCCTCTCTCTCTCTCTCTCCCTCTCCATCTCTCCCTCTCTCTCTTTCTTTGTCCCAGTCTCAGTCTCCTCTCCCCCCCCCCCCCCTCTATCTCCCTGGCAGTCTCATAGGAGACCTCTCCCTCATGGAGGCTGCTCTACGTACCCACCCTGCCACCCACCCACCAAAGAGACTGGGGGATTTGCACTGGCGGATTCTTAAATCTGCCATTCCATCAAACGTTTTTGTATCCAAAACTGCATTTGTCGGCATGATAGGCTTATATAAGCCTTAAAAAGATTTAACCAAACTGTATCCTTATCAGAAGCCTTATATAATATTTATAATCACAATCTGAACCCCATGATTACTATTCTGTTGCAGCAGTGGGCTAATGGCATTGGGGACAGAACAGTGTACTACAAACCAAAAGATTGTGGGTTCAAATCCCAAGTCGATTTTCCTGGGCAAAACATGCACAGTAGCACTCCTGTAGAAGCTTTAATTCCTAGGTCTACATGGTACGCATGTTAGGGGAACATATCCCTCTGCCATTACCTGAAAGTGGTTCATCGCGAGTGAGATTAAACCTTTGGCATTGTTGAATAATTAGACCCTGACATTTTATTTTCATTGCAAGTGGGTTTAGCCTTAAACTATCCAGGACACACTGCCCTGGTAATAAGCAAGGTCGATGGTAACACACATTCCTTGCAAGTGGCCCAGCAGATTTCAAGGACATATGGGGCTGCAATAACATGCCGTGCAATGCTGATGATGGATTTACGTTTATTTGGGGAAGAAATTATCAGGGGCGTAGCCAGTTCATTTTCAGGAGGCAGATACAGGGGGGGACAACAGTTTAATTGAG